>NC_061506.1:2854178-3154178 GCF_022539355.2 Hippoglossus stenolepis | reverse complement strand
AGTGTTATGTTGGTATCACAGGGAACCCTGTATGTCATCTGGTCCTCACCAAAACAAGACACCGCAGGAGGACAGCTTGTTTTGGGTTTGTAGTGTCTTAACACCTCCAGTTATTCTGCATGGCACCAGGTAGGGACAATCCGCTACATGGCTCCGGAGGTGCTGGAGGGAGCGGTGAACCTGAGGGACTGCGAGTCGGCGCTGAAGCAGGTGGATATGTACGCCCTGGGCCTGGTCTACTGGGAGACCTTCATGAGATGCACTGACCTTTTCCCCGGTGAGAACGACAGACACAAGCTGTTTGGAGTACATTTTGTTGCCTGTAACAGACATGCATCACATTTTTATGACCATCATTGTCACAAACAACACAAGACTGGGCCTCTCCCACGCCACGTACAGCAGACTGCAAATAACAGGCTTTCAGCAGACAGAAGCTTTTGTTTATTGAGAATAAAAATGCACATTCAGAAACAAAAAAATCTATATTTCTGCTGCATGGAAAGATATCTAAGACACATCCTTCCTCTCCCCGTCCTGTCCTGCCTCCAGGAGAGTCTGTGCCAGAGTACCAGATGGCTTTTCAGGCAGAGGCAGGGAACCACCCAACGTTCGAGGACATGCAGGTCCTGGTATCCAGGGAGAAGCAACGGCCCAAATTCCCTGAAGCCTGGAAAGAGAACAGTTTGGTAAATGTGTGTGAGAGTGAGAGAGAGAGAGAAAGAGGAGTTAAGATAACAGATTCTGAAGTTTGAAGCCCTGTAAGTTAGCACAGTGGCTCATTTCTCACTAGCTTGAAATAAACCATAATAGTCCTTTAACACTGCGTCTCTCATCAGGCGGTCCGCTCCCTGAAAGAGACGATGGAGGACTGCTGGGACCAGGATGCCGAGGCCCGCCTCACAGCGCAGTGTGCGGAGGAACGACTGGCAGAGCTGCTCCTCATATGGGACCGCTCCAAGTCTGTGAGCCCCACACTCAACCCCATGTCCACCACTCTACACAATGAGAGGTAAGCACACATCCGCTCATGCTGTGATTCTACGTTCATCATTCCACGGTTTGATGTTTCTGATGGTTTTTTGGTTTGTTTTTCAGAAATCGTATGACGCCAAAGTCCGGCCCGTACACAGACCACCCATCCACCTACATCGAAGAGAATGAGGGTGTGGCCAAGAACACGCAGACCGACACCACTGGCTCTTTGAGTGGCCGAGCCGTGGCCGGGAGCGGGGAGAGAAACAGGAACTCCATCAATCAGGAGCGCCAGCAGCAAGCCAACGCCCGTCTGCCCAGCCCAGAGGGCAGCAGCACCAGCATGGGTCTGAGAGGAAGCCCCTCAGCCTCCACGACCACCACCACCATAATCTCTGAGACCGAGGGACCGGCAGGGGTCCCTATAGTCCCTGTCTGCCTCCACCTGACACAGGAAGACCTGGAAACCACCAAGCTTGACCCAAAAGAGGTGGACAAGAACCTGAAGGAGAGCTCAGACGAGAATCTGATGGAGCACTCGCAGAAGCAGTTCTGCTCACCGGACCCACTGAGCCCCGGGAGCTCCAGCCTTCTTTATCCTCTCATCAAGATGGCGACTGAGGCCTCGGGCACGTCAGACACTGCTGCCCCCATGCCCACCACCATCTTCCCCCTGCCTAAACAGCAGAACCTGCCCAAGAGGCCGTCCAGCCTGCCCCTGCGCACCAAGCCCACGAAGAAGGAGTCGTCGTCATCTTCACTCAGGTTCAAGTTTGGACGCTCCGGGAAGTCCAACCTGCGGCAGGTGGAGGGAGCGAAGCTGAACATTGGTGCAGTAACAGGCACAAACACAACTGTAGAGGCTCATCGGGGCCCAGGCACAAACAACATACCCGCTCTACGAGACACGCATGTCAACGGTAGCGTTAACGGCGCCGCCAATGGTCATGCCAGCTCGTCCATGGCTGCAGGCGGAGCGACCGGTTTTGGAGGATCCGGCGTAACTCAGAATGGCTCCGGAGCCCTGAGGTCGGACGACAGTCGCCTGAGCCTCGGCGTCATCACAGCCAGCCCTGACGAACATGAGCCACTTCTGAGCCGAGAGCGAGAGCAGCCCGATCTGAGAGACGCGTCCTCGAGCGTCGCCGCCCTCCGCTCTGCGCGGCCCAACACCAACAACAACAACAGCAACACCGGCCAGGGCCAGGGGGAAGGTGAGAGTGGAGGAGAGAGCGATGGAGGGGAGGAGGGCGGGAGCGGAGAAGGAGGAAGCAGGGAAACCACAGGGCCCCAAGGAGAAAGCTTGGGCTCCGGGTCTGTTGCCGTGGAGGAAGCACCTGTCATCATGAGAGGGGAGGCCCTGCTCCGGCAGCCCAGAGCCCGCAGGCCTGAGAGACCCAACTCCCTGGACCTGTCCTTCACAACACAGGACCTGGCCTCACTAGGTGACTCCACACACCCACACCTCCAGACCTCAGCACATGTCTAATAGCAGCTCAGGACACTTATCTGCTCCTCACATGACTGGTATCACTTTATGTTTCATGTACCCTGGTGTGAAAAGTGGCCCCAGGTCACTGATCTCTGTTCCTTCCTGTTTTCCAGAAGCAGGCTTGTTACAGCCAGACGGAGCCTTGGGCACAGGCGATAAGATTAAGAAGCGCGTCAAAACACCTTATTCTCTGAAGAAGTGGCGGCCCACCACGTGGGTCATCTCCACAGACACCAGGGGGCCGGAGGTCAACAACAACGGCTCCGCCCACGGTCAAGGCCACAGTCAGAACCGGCCCAAGTCCAGCTCGGCTATCTACCTGCGGGGAGGGAGCTTGGCCAGCGAGCCCAGCGACACGCATGTGTGAACTCGGACCCTCTGACAATACTGAAAGAAAAAAAAAAGAACAAACAGAGCGGTTTGGTTTCTCTCTGTTGAGCCGCGGGCTCTGAATCAGCAAGTGGAAGCTATGGAGTGTCGTGTGAAGAGTCGAGTCTGATCGTGTACAGTAATTAGGTTTGTCTCGCTCCTGTGTGTCTTTCTAATGATGGCATTGCTTTAAATGGAATCCAGCTATGCAGCGTTCTCATCCGCTTCTGTTCCTGCGTTTTTATTAATCTCCATCTTTGTCGGTTTGTTTCATGTTTCGTCCTCATGAGCATAGCAATGTTTTGAACAGATTTTCTTTCCCTCTTTCTCTCTATGTGCACTTTGAACCAATTAAAATCAGTGTTTAGAAATCCTGTCTGTTGCGACCACACCAAGAAGTGGTCTTTAAACTTAAAAAAGGCGATGACAAACAATCAGCACGTTGAGCGTTCGCTCTCTCGTACTTTTGCTGTAACAAGAGTGGGCTCAGTAAATGAATTGACGGTCTTAAAAGACGCAACACACTACATTAACTTTGTTTAATTTTAATTTCCTTGATTTGTATGCAATACCAATTTTTGTCCTCTTTGACTGTCTCCATTTGTTTTGTATCATAATTTTTACTTGTGCAATAGGATGTAGCTTTTAGATGCTTTCGATGTTTTTATTGCTTCCATTACTTTGGTTTTATCCCGTTGTTATTTTAATATGTTTAATCTCTGTTGCACTTATGAATAGTCACAATCGTTTTTTGCAAACAATCCACCAGACACTATCACCCCCCCCCCTCACTCGAGAGGAGAAAATGGACGACAATCCTCCTCTCTTTCTCTGGACTCTCTTTAGGGGGCACAAACACTAACAAGCGATCCCAGCAGAGTGGAAAGTGTTTTTTTTTCTTTCTTTTCTCGTGGAACTTCTCTGCTTGCACAATTTCACCAGGAATGGCTCAAACTCCGGGGTCTTTTTAAAACACTACAATCATTCAAATCAAATCCACGGAGCGATCTGTTACAGTGGCTGAGTCGGTCGCTGCACCACTATCACCTGACCTCACTGTGTGACTGCTGTGTGTGACACAAAAGACCAGAAACACTAGAAGGCCCAGATTCTGTTCTTTGAACTCTGTTGGAAATCAGAAACTAGTCTATATATATATATAGATATATCTATATATATATCTATATATATAAATATATATAAAAAGAAGAAAAATAACCAAACCCCTCCGAAGCACGCTGGATATTATTTCTGCTTCTCGTCGTCTTCATCCTTTTCATGTTCGAATGATTTCAGTGAGTGTGCGCGTGAATGTGCACGTGTCGTGTTTCCCTACCATCAGCAAGCGTTAGAACCGTCGGGGCCGCTCGCGCTGTACAGACGTGCTGAAACGTCGTCGTACCCTCTGTGTTTTCAGCAGCTGCTTCAGGGCATATTGAAAAGATCTCATTTATGTTTTTGTAACCTGTAATTTGTATGAAAAAAAACAATCATGTATGTGTATTACATTGATATTTGCATCATTTTTATGGAATTATGTTGTGCATTCAATGGACATGGCCTTTGATTCCATTGCTATGCGTATGCTCGGTACAGTTTCTGTAAACATTTTCAAGTCAATATGGAAGAAAAAAAATCTCAATAAATGTATGAAATAACTCTTGGTTATGTCTTTTAACGACGCGTCTCATTTGGGCCTCAGGCTTTATTTTCTTAAAGTATTTAATAAATTTCTGGAAATATAGATAAGATGCTTTAATAATTTTATCACCAGTAAGAGGCCAGACTCCTTTTTATGGCTGCTCGCCGGCGCCACCCAGTGGCTGCAGGCATGTTTTCATGAGAGCAGATCCTCCGTCAGTGTGACTTTACTGCCCCCGTGTGGTCATATGAGGACACAACAGGCTGTAGAGTTTAAATCACTGGTTATTCCAGTAGGGGGCAGTGTTGACGTGCGCCTCCAGCTGAACTGTGCGGTTTGTTGTTGTATAACCATCAAATAGGCTCTTTAGTGCTGCCCACATACTTTCTGCGCCTTGTTTCCATACAACCGAACCAGTGATTTCACCTTAAACGGGAGATGCATCTGACAGTGGAAACTCTTCTGTGCAGAGACACTGCTCCAGATGGGAAATGTCCCCAAGTGCTGTTCACCACATCACGAAGCGCGTCACAGCCACATTTCAGAAACGATACAGTCTTGTTGTGTAGAAAAGCACTGATTTCGCTGTGTGTTTGGTCTCCTCATGTGATGGGGGGGGGGTTGGTTTCCAGTGCGCTCCCACGGTGCGTTATTACAGGGGAGGATGGGGGCGTGCCAGTTGCGCAAGGGAGCTCCGCGGACGGGACAGGGCGAAGCAGGCTCTGGATGTTCCTCTCCGGCTGCTGTGGATCTGGGAAGCAATCGTCCGGTGTCTCATGAAAACAGAGCTGATATAAGGGTTGAAGAACAAGCGCCATGGCCGGATGAAGCGGCCCCTGTGCGCATTTTACGCACGCCGGACATCCCCCGGAGTGCAGGACTCCTCGCTGTCGCAGCGCCGCGGTCTCGTCCTCTGGACCTCCGATGACAGGTGCTCGGTGCCATGGCTTCTTCTGCTGCACCCGAGGCGAGGAAGTTCACACGGGGGCTCAACAAGCCGGGCACCGCCGCCGGGCTGAGGCAGAGCGTCTCCGAGGCCGTCAGGACCTCAGTGCTGGTGGTGAGAGCTCATGTACTACTACTTCAGGTTAGATGGAGACTCTCCTTACTTTGGTGTGGAGGTGAACGGCTGCCTGTAGATTTGGCACCGAATTCAAGGGCTTGCTCAAGGGCAGTGCCAGGGGCCTCTCATTTATGACATATTGCACTGCTGTGTCTCTGCAGGGTGTCTGTTGTTACAACTTTCTCAAAGGGGTTGCCAGGTAACTGTAACACACACCAGCAACTCTGAAGGGATGAGAAAGAGCACACACACACACACACACACACACACACACATACACACATGGACACACACTTCTGTAGTCCATCCTGTCATCTGAGCCCCCGAGGTGGGCCCTGCAACCAGATAGGTTTGACAGAAACAGCTGATCAGCGATGACAAAGGTGAAAATGGTCTGAAGCTGCTGCCTCGGACGTCCCTGAATGTTTCCTGTTCTACTGTCTCTTGTTTGTGAGACTTGTCCAAACACTGAGAGGACTAACTGTGTGTGGCTGTGTCTCGTGCGTAATGTGACTAATGTGCCATTTTTCTGCAGCTAATGGTTTTTTATCTGATAATCATGGCTGCTCTCCTTCTCCCCGTGGTCCCACTGATCTTGTAATAAAGTCACACTCAGTCCAAGTGAGACTTGAGGACTGAGGCATGTCTATTTTTATACCACAAAGATGCATTTGATCCATTTAATAGATTTTTCCAACTGTAAATGTCGAGTTGTTATATCTGCTCCCTGTGACCTCCAGCGGCTTAAAAGCTGTTTAAAACCAAATTGATATTTGACTAAGATTTCCTCAACAGCTTTTCACTCTTATTTTCCATGCAGAGCCACAGAACACACGATTAATCTGTTTGACTCATCATTTTGACTAAACTCACTCATATGTGTCTTTTAACTGATTTAGTTTGAGCTGAATTAGCAGAAATTGGATCTAACGTTTTGTATGAAGTAGTACTTCTTTATAAGTAAATTGAGGTGTGCCCTCAGGGTTGGACTTTCTATTGGTTGTATTTACTTCTTAGATTTGAACAGCATCCTTCATCCTTTATTCTTTTTTATTTTTGCAATCTGATCAAAAACTTTAGCTGAATAAACAACTTATTTTAACCATTTACATCTGGGTTTTTTTCATCTCCCATGACGTGCTAATGGTTGTAACACCTCTTAAATTATATATTTAGCATTATTGGGCCTATGCACCTGTTATGGTGCCTCTGGGAGAAGCTTCCTCTATTTCTGACTGTAGTTCTCGTGCAGCTGTTTCCTCAGAATTCATGAAGCGTGTTGGTGTTGCATTGATGGATTTTAGGTCCAAACCAAAGACAGAAATGAGAAAACAAGAAGCACGGGTGGTGATGATCCTCTAACCTGATATACACGGACCACAATCCATTATTTAGTCTTGATAATCACCTCCACACTTGGCCATTATGCCATAGTAGCGCATTAATTCTGTCTTAGTCCACTGTGGCATAATGAATGTCAGATCAGATCTCTGCCCTGTGTTTAATAATGGATGAGATGATGGTAGGCGTCCTGGCTATTTTTAAATGTGCCCTCTTCTCCTCTCAAACCTGGTGTCACACTAAGGACCCAGGGGGCCATCAATTATGAATAACCCCGCATATGTGATAAATCAACCGGAGTCAAGGCCGAGGCCGGCTCACGGTCCAGGCTGGATGTTCACACGCCCACTGGAGCTACTGCAGGCCGGGCTGGCTCTCAGCTTTACCTTAGTAAACAAAGTGGAAGCCAAGCGGTGGAGCAGTAAAGACGGCTCCTGCAGTTTTAATAATCACTTCCAACTGTGGGAAATTGCTTGCTTTGAGTTTTCTTACCTCTCTCCACGTCTTGCTCCTTTTCATCAAGCACATGCGGGAACACATGCTATAGAAAAACACTTTGAATTCTCTGTATTTCTCTTTTTATGTGTTTGTTTTGCTGCCAACTCTTTCTTTTCTTTCCAGCTACGAGACTCAAGTTTCCCAGAGTTAACTTTACGCTTCTGTGCACAGTTTCCCCCCGAAAATAGACACCAGAAGCTTTAAGCATGAGAAACTCTATGCATCATGAGACCTTAATACCACCTCCCATTTATAGATGGTTCAGACCACTGGTTCAAACTACAGAACTCCACTTTAGAGTGAATCCACTTCAGAGGATTTGGTCTGATCGGAGCATAAAAAAACCTGGCAGAGATAATCTGCAGATTTGCTTCGGCACTGCTGACCTATATCTGTGTCATAATACAGACGCTGTGATGAAGCGGGGCATTTTGGGTGTCTGCCGGGTTTGTGGTTGAGTCCCGAGTCGGAGCTTTTCTGGCCTTGTGGTTAGCATGTCTTCTTTATTTAGGCTGCCTCCTGCTCCTCGGCGTTACCACCCTTACCCTGACGTCCCAGTCTGGCATGTGTGTGTTTGCCCAGAGTATCATTTAGCCGCCTGCAGGCCTCAGACATCACTCCTCCTTTAAGAATGGCAAGATCCAGCATTTACCCAAATTTCCTACTTCACAAAACGTTTCTGACGCGACGCCAGTTTCCATCAAATTCAGCAAACAGGGCTGTCATCGTTCTTTACAGGCCGCAGGCTCACAAATGAGAAGGTCTGCTCTTGTTTGAGCAGACCATCGTTTTTGTTGCTGCATGTTTTCATTTGTGCTGCACGGCTCCAGTGTGGATTCAAGCGTGTGTGAGAAAGATTTCAGCTCATTGCAACATCTTGAGTGGTTTTTAGGTTTCTTTGTTGTTCATTGGAGGAATCTGCCTCATGCTTTGCAGACATCATGTAGTAATTTGAGTGTTTGGAGTGTCTCATAAACTTTAACTGCAATCACAACAGATTTGAGTTTTTTTACTGTCTCCTATTCCTGGAAAAGATGAAGCTGCTGAATATAATCTTATTCATAATGTACGTACATATACAATATGCACAAAGGACACAGAGGAGAAGAGCATCAGAATAAATAGTTGTTGCTGGTGAGATAAATATGCAGATTTCCCTGCATGTGTCCTGTATAGAAGTTGTGTGTGAGTGTGGGGAACTTTTTGAACTGGTTTGTGTTTCTGTTGTACAGACCTTTAATTCTCAAATTCTGTGACTTTTGTTCTTCCTGTTTTACTTTGAAAGGACTGGCTCTACATCCTGTTTTGGTCTGTCAGTGTCACAGCTGAGATCAATAATCCACGTGCTCCCTTCCTCCGTTGTTTCAGTTCACTTGTTCACATCCATTGTTTCCCAGAGTTTCTCCAGTTTGGCTCCCTGTGGTTTCTGGGTTCGATCTTTTTAGTTTTTCTGGGTTTTGTAGTTTTTCTCTCTCTGCCACCTGCTAGCTAAAAGGTAAGCCTGCTGTTTGCTAATCAAACCCACCATCATCTCTACTAGCTTAGTCCCAGTTGTGTCCAGTTCAATGTCAATCCATCACTTTCCATTTAAAACTACAGCTGTCAATCCCTAGTCATTAGGATTCATCCTCAGGGGACCATGATGATCCAACTCTCATAGAAATCCATTCAGTTGTGGGATAAACCAAAGTCGAGCTATGCTGCTACAATAACAATATATCATCGCAATTTTATTGCATTCCATTATTGATGTGCACCTACATGTGAACGTGTGTTAACGTGTGTGTGCAGAACTCCACTTGCATATCAAAACTTGCAGGAATGTTTCTACGGGAAAATGTCTCCAGGGGACACAAAAAAGAGATGAACCTGCATGTGTTGATGAAGTTGTTTTCTTATTTTGCATTTGTCTCTCGGCCACCTTATTTTTGAACTTATTAAATATTGTTCCTCACTAGTGAGCAGATGCCAAGTTTATATTAGTCAACAGAAACACTGGACCCTCCCTAATTCCAAAAGCTCATTGAGTCAGACCCTCCCTGTCTCGTAAATACCTTTCTGCTTTTATAGTTTGTAAAGCAGCAACAATAAATATCCCTCATGACATCACCCCGTCGTTATTACATCATCAGGGTTATTTCCTCCGACCTGGCTAAGCCCCTCCACAGCCACAGAACACATAATACTGTGAGGACTAAACCGATTTATGTGTAAAACCCAGAGCGCCACTTTTACTTAGGCACTTATTTGTAATGATTCTGTGTCTTTACTGCAGCCATAATTAAAAAACTGTTATTTCTGTCAGCAGTGCATGAAGCTCCGTGTGCAGAAAATGGGCAGTGACCATAAAATGATTCTTCCCAGTTGACCCAATTGTACATCCAGTTCTCCGGGGCTCGTGTAAAAATAGCCGTCAGCCTCAAATGTGGAGAACATTCACGGTTCTTTTGGCAGAATCCGAATCCTTCCACGTGGTCGTTAGGCAGAAACAAGGGGAGTTGAAGCAGGTTAACCAGCGGTTCAGTTAGAGAATAATACAAACAACACAGGTAGTTTATCACATTGCTGATTAGTCCTCGAAGGTTAACTGATAAAAGCCACAACCTTCAGGCTGACTTCTCTCTTTTCACCTTGATGCACAAGAGTCCAAGCCCAGTTTCTCAAATCACAGCTATAATTTCCATTCCCTTCACATCAATATGTCTGTGTCTTCATCATGGCTCTCTCTGCATTGCATGATCTCTGGCTCACATGGTGTTTTTCATGATCGTAGCCTTTTGTGCAGACTTGCTCTTTGGCATCAGTTCTGTTTGCTCTGATTCCTGTGGATGTGGAGGGAGTGTTTCTCAACATCTATTAGAAAAAGATGAGGCAACAACCATCGTCGGGCCTCAGTGTTGTTGCAGTGTTAGGAGCAGCCTGTAGGAGGCAGCGGTGATGCATATCTGTAAAGGTCACGTAGTGAAATGATCATCTTGGAAGAATCTCAACATGTAAAGACAGATTTGTGCGTCTTTAGAACTCTGATGTCTGCGTTGTGTTGTTACTGTGTCAGGATCTGGCTATTTCCTGGCACTTCCACATGCATTAGTCATGTGTATAAGAGTTACATTTAGTCATTCACACTATAAATGTTTGCTCCAAGGCTGCTAATGCAAAAAAGAACAAGTTAACAGAGGAGATCTCTGGTTGAGGAAGGATGTACGTCACTGTTTTGGAGATTTGTCAATGAGCAGCAGAGAAGAGCAGATGTGTGCCTTGCTGAGTGAGGCCGATTCAATCTTTTCCTCTGCAGTCCTGTTTTTAAGGCTGACACGTATCTTTTGCTGATTCAGATAAAACAATTCCGGGCTCTGCAGCAGAGTCTCACTGGTTTTGGCAGATTTCTGTGTGAGGAGGTTACTGGGTTCAGCTCATTAGATTAATGCATCCTGGGAGGAGCAGCCCTAATGTAATGGAGAGAGTGCTGCCCAGGCTTTTTGAATGGGCCTGAAAGTAGTGTCACATAAATAATACAAACAGATTTAAAGGGGAACTCCGGTGAAGGAAGGACAGGAGTCAGAGGGAATAGGTTTTCATACGTCTGACCTGAGATGGCACATTTTTAACATATAAGCATTGACTTGCATTGTGGGTATCGTAGTATTTCTTTGAGTGTCAGGGTATCAACCTTCACTACTTTGAGTTTCTTGTGTCTTAAGCTTGTGTTTAGTCTCTTGTGACGGCTCTTAGATGTTGCTCACAGTGCTGGAAAGTTCTTCTCATCTCCGTTGAGCATTTTATTATCTTTCAGCTTCTTCAGCTCACTGTGGAAGTTTAATATTCAGGAAAGTTACTGTTCTGGCTCACTCTCATTAGTCCTGTTTCCAACAGCAGCAGCAGGCAGCTGTTTTCAGTCATAAAAAGCTCAGGTGAAACCACGGTGCTCAACCTGCTCAGCTCCAAACAGCCAAAACCAAATCCTGCCTTTAAAACCCTTTTTAGAGCGGAGCCGACATTTCCTACTCCTAGCAATGGAAAGTGATGTTTTCTGAGCATATGAGAATGGAAACCATCTCAAGTAATAACACACATTAACATTATGAACGTGCATATGAGCACAATATCTCCTTAAGTTGATATTTACTGTCTTTACTTAGTCCTGATACTATTTGCAGAATTCCAAATCCTCACTTTGCTGCTCAGTAGCTGAGTGTGTCAGCTGCTGATGAAATATTTACATCAGCTACTGGAGAGAAGCAGAAGAAAATCCAGGGATTTGTGATATAATTTAAATTAGCCTCACATGAGACAAACGTGTATCCTTCAGCAGACGGCCTCGTTTCAGGGGACGTGTGGAAAGTGCGACGTTAATCAGGTGATTTACAGATGGTTGTTAGGTCTGTCCTGGTCGTCCTATGACGCATCAGGCTCCATGGGTCAAGGGAAGTTAAACACTTCTTTTAATGTGAGTGCATGTAGATGACATCAGACAGATGACTGCATCGCTTGTAATTTCATTGTCAAATGAAAGAGGAAGGAGGGAAAGAATCAGACATTGTCTGCAGCAGTGTGTGTCTGTGTGTGTCTGTGTCTGTGTCTGTGTGTGTGTGTGTGTGTGTGTGTGTGTGTGTGTGTGTGTGTGTTGACAAAGCATGCCGAGTCAGAGGAATGACTGAGCTGTGAGAGCGAGGGAGGGCGAGAGCCTGCTGGGAGAGAGGGAGGGAGGAGGGAAGAAGTGAAAGTGACAAGCATGAGTGAGTGAGAAAAGAGGGAGAGAAGGCGAGCCAGCGACGAGGAGGAGGCAGGAGGAGAGAGCATCTCTGCATCCCTGTCTGCCAGCAGGAGGAAGGAGGAAGGAGGAAGGAAGAGGAGTGGAGGAGTCAACGCCCTGCTGCGAGTGAATGAGCAGTTCTCCGCTCCGTGCACTCATCCCTCCATCTCCACACAGGAGGACACGACTCAGCTGAGATTTGTTTTCAAAGAGAGCAGCTGTGTCACAGGCGGAGCGACGGGGAATCTGTTTTTGACCTATCAGGGAAACCTGTCACTGCACCTGTTTTTCTCCATGTGGACGAGGTAAAGTCTGAGAGATCAAGCTGCCTGGAGCTGAAATTCAAGTATTAGGGGAAACAAGTGAGCTCCTTTTCTTCCTGCATGGTGGCTGTGAGTGTTTGGTGGCACTATGGGATGCACCACCAGTGTGGTTCTGTTGGAGGGGCTGCGCTCCATCCTTGAGAGGAACTGTGGCTACATCAAGGGGGCGATGGAGCTCGGCGCTCTGGAGGAGGAAGGGGAGACGCTGAGTCTGAGGGGATCTCAACTCTGGAATCCCACCACCGCTCTGGTAAAGCCCACTTCAGATGATTCTTTCTGTGCTGTCGTGTATGTGGGTAATTTGTTATTTTCTATCTAGTAATCAAGTTGTATTTTTAAAGTTTCATGCAGTTGTTAGCCAACACCATGACTGGATTTCCCCTCAACTGGTTTTACTCATTTGCTTTTGTTGAATAAATTAAAACTACCCTCACTCCTTTTTTTGCACATAAGATATCATGTCCCTTTTGAGATTGGAAACTAGTTGCATAATGAATAATTCACAGATCGAGGGGGGAACTCGTCAGATTAAATATGAGTAACTGCCCACACCAGCAGATCTTTGGCTAATAACCCTTCTAATAGACTCCCCCGAGGACGTACATTCAGAAGCCGAGCGTATATGTCAGTGCCCCTGATCACACAGTTACTGGAGACGCACATCAAAAGCTTAACATTTGGCTGGAAGCACATGCAAGTCTCTGGATTTGTGCAAGTTTGCTTTCAGTGAGCAGAGAAAGTAAAATCCAGGTTTTGAATGTATGCCCTGCTACACTATCTTGTGAAGTTAGCTCCATTAGCCAGCAGCCTGACCTGGGTTAAGTCAAACAGATATAATGGACAATCAATAGCGGGGGGGGGTGGGGGTGGTGGGGGTGGGGGGTGTTAAGCAGGGTTGCTAGTGCACGCTGAGTCAAGGACATTCACCGGAAGCCATTATCACATTTGGGATCCAGGGTTTCCTTTGCAGTTAGGGTTGGCCTCTCTTAACCGCTGCAGTGGCAGTGGATTATATCTTCCTATTAATTTCCAAATTATAACAAGTGAGTTTTAAAATGGAAAACACAAGAAGCATCAAGGACTGAGCCTCGATCTCTGAAGAATTCCTCAAAATGTAATCTGAAGATGTTTTCTGTCATTTGAGGTCGTTTTTCATGTTTCTATACACTAATCATGGTGTAGACTGGAAGTTCTGCTGTACTGAGACAAACCTCTCGCTCACTGGTCCAGGACAAACTAGTGATCCTCTCTTTGTCAAACATACAGAAGAATGAATCTCACTGAGGGACTTTATGTTTATGTCTTCAGCTGATGTTGCTCTACAGTCCTGGGGCGAGCGCTCTGACGTCATCAGACCCAGGAAACTCCCGTCTCCTGTATCATATTTAACTTGTCCCATATGTTTTTCCATGTGCTACCTGGAGGAAAAGTCATTTACTGATGAGCGTACATGCCAGACCACAGATTGTTGTTTATTCAGTTTGCATGACGACCAATAGCTTGTGACAGAAGAGCATGTTTTGGATCAGGGCGCTAACTTGCATGTGATCCCTGCGTCTGTGTGTGGAGCATGTGAGTGGAGACTGAATTGGGAGTTTTTTCACTTGAGGCAACACCCCGACGCTTCTCTCTTCAAGGCGTCTGTTGCAATGGTCGGCTCCCAAACATGACGTCAACCGGCCCTTATGCAATCCTCCATAGACTTGTGCGATGCTCTGCGTTTATATGTGTGTGTGCGTGTGTCTGGGGAAGGGTGTGGAGGGCTTACATGTCCTAATGGCTCCAAGCTGTGTAAAAACAAATGGACGCCATCTCTCTCCACCTCCTCATCCCTCTCTCTCTCTCTCTGACAACTTTTTTACGTCAAGCTCTTACGCAGATGGCCTTGTAAAATCATTTGCACTGCCATCGCCCGTTATCCACACGCTCAGACACAAACTCACACATCCTCGTGGTAACGCTGGCCTGTGACCAGCAGCAGCAGCTCCAGGAAGCGTGATGGTGTGCGAGTGCCCCAGAGATGCGGGTGAATGAAACTGGATGACCTCAGCGCAGCCACAATCTTTGACAAGAGGCTGATTATCATGCTGAGCTGGTGACGCTGTCACTGAGGCCTCTGCAGGACGGCGGGGACGCTCAGCCGTCCATTAGAGACTGAGGCCAGGGGAAAGACAGACAGAAACCTGGACAGAAACCTGGATGGGATTTGTTTTAAATGCGTAAGCCCAAATATCCTTTGGAACAGACATTGAGTTTCCCCATTTAGTTTAATCTCTCAGCCTTTTCCAACACTAAAGAGGAATATTAAACGTTTCCAGACAGCTTGAGCATCACAGACCAATTGTTTTATAGCAGAACATAACAATTCTAATATTTACCACAAGTATCTCCAGTATTGCCTGCAGTGCAAAGTAAATATGAACTATAGTGCAAAGTTTTATTTTCGGAGGGTTTCTCCTCTGTTAAGAATGTATAAGGGGCACTAGTGATGTTTTTCTTTTTTTAAATTAATTTATAAGGGTTAATTTCTGATTGATTAATATTGCAGATGTTAGAAAGCATTGGATTTGCAAATGTTGTTGCATCTTTCCCGAACTGATTGTTAAAATGAGTGGGATGAAATCTTATTGCTGAAGTTAAATGACTAAAATGCTAATTTATGGTCTCGACTAAAATTAAACTCATTACGTTTTTATTTAAGTTTTATTTGACTTAAAATGAACTGGAAATAAGAAGGATGACTAATATGACTTTTTATCTCAGGGCTGACATCATCTCAAAATGGTTGAATAGGACATCTTTCCCACAATTCCCTGGGGCACCCCTCAGGTGTCGCCACACAAGGTTCATTAGTCTGTCTTGTCCCAGCAGAACCAGGAGGTGGAGGAGCAGATGGGGATGTTAATGTCTAGGATCAGATTTTACTAGTAGTCTGTTCAGGCCTTCAATTCAAAACACTGGCGCTGTGTCGGCTGGTTTCATGCTGGTCCGACTGTTCTGTCAAATTTGAGTAACTCAGGATCCAAAAGCACAAAATTCTCAGTATCTTATCATTCTGCCGTGGTCGAAGCTTTCTATCAGGCCTCAGCTCTGGAGAAACCCTGCTACTCACCAGCCACTGGGGCCGTTTCCTGCTTTTTCTTTTGGAATGAAGTTATTTCTCTGAATGGTACATTTCATCAAGTCCCTTTGAAGCGAGTACAGTTAAAACAAGTTATGCAAATTCTGCTCAGCGCCACACACATCCGAGAACCCTGCAGTACAAAGAGGTGAAACTACTGCACGCACATCCTTCCCCGTCTTTCTGCTACATGTTGTTAGGGGCCAATGAGGCTGATGGTCTCTGAAGTCTTCTTGACCTGTGGTGTGTCCTCCGCCTGACTTCTCAACCCACAGACATAATTGGATGAGTTATTAATCAAGTGGCTTGTAAACAGCATTGTGGTTTGGGGAGTTGTGTAATGCAGCATTAGAGACAGAAAAACATCTTCAGAATACACGATTAGCCTCATTTGCCCACAGTAATTCCTCACTGAGAACTTTAAATGCCATCGCTCTGAAACATGCACGCTGACAGAAAGACCCCGGCTAATCCAGAGCCCCTCTTTAAACATTAAACGGCAGAAAGAATGAGTGGATGGAGAAACAAGCGGCAGCTCCAACCGTTCCTGAAGCGGCAGGACTCTGCGTAAGTGTGCGTTGCTTCTGAGAGCCGGATAAGGGGGAAGTGTGTTTTCACAGATCCTGCTGTGGGAGCCTGCTGCAGCGGATACGGCGCAGCAACAGTACAAAGCATAGCGGAATATCAGCAGGGATTTGAACTTCATCATCATAGATAAAGTGTCTAAATGCCATTTCTGTGGTTAGATGTTCCAGCTGTAAGCTGCAGCTCTGGGATCCATAGGATTTGTTTTCTGTCCTATTGTCATCATGGGATGCGGCTCCAATGCTATTGTTATGTCCATGTCAGATAAAATAAAATAAACTGTAGTTATGGTGTTCTGTAAATGCAGCCTGTGTTAAAAGAGTAGTTTCAGTAATTAGGTAATAACATTATAGTTGTAGACTATGTAATATAAATCACGGTATAATTAGAATATGTATTCCGCTATAATCACACAATAACCACCACAATAATACGTCAAATTCAATTTTGAAAAGCTTAAATAAAGTTCTACTAGTGTGTTTATTTTCAAGATCCCGCCCAAACGAAATATTTTCCCCTTAGTCCCTGTGGATATTAAATCCTTAAAGTGAAAAACATGTAATCTAAAGCAAAACCTTTCTTTTGCATTTTCTCACACTTTCTGTTTTCAACTCACACACACACACACACACACACACACACACACACACACACACACACACACACACACACACACACACACACACACACACACACACACACACACACACACAGACAGACACACACAATAGGCAGGTGAAGCAGGCAGATGACGACATGCTCTCTGGGCCTCTCCTAAGTTTTTAATGGGGGAGTGGTTGATTGCTCCTCCATTCCTGCTCTCACAAATCACATACTGTATAGCACACACACACACACAGCTGCACAGCTGTCGGGGTGGGAGGCGCCCTACCCTCCTGATGAGAGCCAGAGAGAGGGAGAGGGAGGCTGGGCTATTGTGACTGAGTAGAGAGGGAATCTCACTGGAGCTCTCACAACCCACTCGCAGACTGCAGGCGACTTAGTGTCATGGCAGCGTGTGTGTGCGGTGAGTCCTCCACCTGATTCCAGGCTGCACCGGGACAGCAGCGAGGGACCAGCATGCAGGGCCGGGCAGGCAAAGCCCCCAAAAGGGAGATGGTGATAGAGTCTCCTCAGCAGTACAGGAGCCTGGCGGAGATTGAGGCAGAGGTGGAGGCTGGGTCACAGGTGGCAGCGGTAAGTCTGTGCTCTGCCATCTTATAAATAGAATTCAATTTTGAAGTTTTCCTCGTTTTTGGGGGAGTTTGGTGCAATGTGATCTGAGTTTTTTTTTTAGATTTCCTCTCAAGAGCAGCTTTGAAGATCTTTTAAAGAGGTTGGACGGAAATGGGAAATAGCAGCTTCAGGGTACAAGTCTCCTGGGGGTTGAATGTTGATCTTTTTTTAGGAAATGGAGCACTTGTGGCTCCCTTTGTTCATTGATGGCTCCTGAGCTGAGAGTCGGGGACTTTGACAAGTTGGCTGCAGAGTTATTTACTATAAAATAACTCTATTTTCTCCTGCATTTCTATAACGACAGTCGCTCTTATCCTGGTTTGACTGGCACTTTGCTCAGTTGTCATCGTATTTCGCAAAATGCAAATAAAGATCAGCTCACTAGTTCGGTAACAGTATTATTAAACTGACGGTATTTAAATTTCAACTTTACAATAATCTCCATCATCAGTTTCTAACGTATTCATGTGCGATACTTACCGGCGAGTCGCTCAGTTCACAGCTGTGTTATCTTCTGTCTGAATGGCCATCACCCAGCCGCCAATCAGAGCAGAAGATTTTCTACTTATCAGATGATCTTTTACGTCCATAGTGCTGAGAGATATGCAGGGATATTTACATTACGTCATCAGGAGGGTGGGCCGGACCAATCAAAATGTAAATCTGTGGTCAGACGTGTGTTTAATTGGCGTCGGCTTGTTATGTGTTCATTGGACGCAGATCAGGATCACATTCACGCCCAGTGGCCACATTCAAGTCTTGGTTTTAATATCTTGCTTACTTGATCATTTTCTTGTTCTGTTTTAACAACTATTGTGATAGTGATTCGAAAAAAAGCCAAATTCCACGAGGAGTGAAAATATTCTTTTGTTGCAGACGTACTTCAGATACTCAGAAATCCTTCAAGCTGCACTCGTACATGTGCCAAAAGATAAATCCTCAGGGAGCCAGGCAGACCCTACTTTGTCGTATCAGCTTTCCAGATTGTGAAGTATTTAAAAGTCAAAACTCTGCCTTAGTTCTTTTTAAATAGATCAAAGCTCTGTTTACTTGGGCCACACGTGTGTGTCATATGTGAAGATCTGTTTTCTGATATCACAGCCAGGCATTGTGAGGGCGGCAGCGCTGGTGGAATCCCGGGGGTCTGTTGTGTGGTATCATGGAGCTGATGTTTAATCTCTGCTCAAGCTCATTTATCTTTACCCTTGTTTTACAAAGCCCTCTCTGTTATAAAGCTGCAGCTATGAGGATTTACTCTGGAGTGGAGAGTTTGGACTGTCCATCTTCCTGCAGTGGGGAACGGTGTGAGGAGCTCTGGCCCATTCTTGGGGATTCAGGGAGCGCTGCAGTTTACAATCAGGTTTAGCATGTGAGCTCATGACTCAGTGACTGGTACAGTGACACACACACACAACCTCCCGCTCGTCGAGTGTCTCCTTCTCTCTTAACCCACATTCATGTCCGTCTCTGTGCCAGTTCCTGCTGCCGTAGATGTCAGCCCGTCACTCTGTGAGAGGACAATGGCGACTTGTTGTCCAGACAAAACCAGCACCCCAGATTCCCCCCATGCGTATATTGATGAAACTGTGGGGGTTAACTCCCCCTTTTGTTACGAGTGACACGAACTTTAAGGTGAAACACGGATTCACGATCTGGACTGATATTTTCTCTTTGCTCCTTCAGGTCAAGCCGAAGATCATAGAGCCTCTGGACTATGAGAATGTGCTCGTCCAGAGGAAGACCCAGATCATCAGTGATGTTCTGCGGGACATGCTGCAGTTTCCCACCGACGACTTCCAGGTGAGACAGAGTTGCTGAGCCCTCTGTGTAAATGTTTGTTCATAGGTCAGACTCGGACGGATCACCATGAATCTGGGGTATAATATGGTTATTTCATTTGGCCACTTTACGAGTCCAATATTTAATCTTCCGCTCTGTGTTTGGTCTCAACAAGCTCCTAAGATCTGAGTCTTTAGCTGCTCAATGCTACGATATGATAGCTTCAGCTGTGTCCTTGTATTTGAAGACCGATAGCATCACAGCGGTGTGACCAGAACGTGCCATTTCCAACGCTCCTTCAAATGCATCAATGCAAAGAAAGGAAAAACGTCCTTTAGGTAAATCAGGTTGATTTAACACAGCATTTAGGCAAATTACCTGTGAAACCTGTGTGTGAAATATACTTCTACATGTGCTGCATGTAATCGTTGGCTCTGCGTCTTCTAAACATTTACACGCTTCACAGATCTGTTGCCTGTAGTCAAAGGAGCTCAGAGACTGTGTCAACATTACATCACCGCAGTGCTGAGAATGGAGCTCAGCGGGGTCCACTCCCAGTTTGAGAGAAGGCGAGAAAAACACAAAGAGACTCAGGCTCACATGTTTGGCATTCTTCAAGTCAAATGAAAAAATAAACGAGAAGAAATCAAACTTTTAAGAACAAGTCTGGTGATATTCAATAAGTCTGACTCACCAATCCACCACGTAGCATCAATTATGAAATCTATAGAGCAGAGCTGTTCTAGGAAATTCTTTCCTTTCTTTTATATGAATGAAACTATGTATTTGTGACCAGCAGTGTAGGACCGCCTCCCTGTTGTTTTGCACACAATAGACATACTTGTGAATTAAAGTTTCCAGAGCAACAACAGAGAAAGTGCTGGGGCCGTAGGGTGGGACGTTTTACAGCCTACAGTCAGTTTTCACACTATTTCACAATCAGTAGATGATGAGTGGTTTTCATTACAAGGCCGTCTACAGTGCACAGCCATTAGTAACTGCCCTGTGTGTGTGTGTGTGTGTGTGTCTGTGTGTCTGTGTGTCTGTCTGTCTGGCCCCGTCCGTCCATCTGTCTAACCTGCCATATGTTTTACATCACTGGGCTTAGAGAGGAGAGGGAGGGAGTTGGCCAGACATGTGGGTCCAGCGTGTGCACGTGCTGCACAGATTCACACACATATGGACACATGCACACGCAGTAACGGGGCATGCAAAAGAGAGCGTGGCGGAAGGAGGTAAAACGAGGTGAAGCGTTGACCACCATAAATTTCTCTACATGTGCATTCAGGGAAAAGGGCATATGCAGTTTAAATCTGGGGCAAAGCTAAAAATAATATTTTATTTTAAAACAGGTTGGAATGAAATTGATATTTTGCTCATCCAGAGTCTTGAATTTTTGTAATCCTGCAGACACATAACTTTACATACATCGCTTTCATCGGTCAAAGTGAAAAGAGGACTTCAGAAGACGTCTCTCCTCCCGTCCCGAACCACTCTGCCCAGATATCTACATGTTAGTGAATGTAATTCCTGCCTGGCATCACACTATCTGCCCTGCAGCGTCACTGCCACTGGGAAGAGTCTCCTGTGGCCCAGTGGAGGCCCATCAAAGTGCTGGTTTAATGACTGTGAATGGAACGCTGCTAATTGGCAGCCAGCAGTTCTTCCTCACAGATTTTTGACAGCAAAGTGACAGGCAGGCTATTTGTGTTAAATGGTTTGTTTTTGAGTGAATAGGGGAAAATGCCGACTGGGTAAAACATGGAGAACATGGAGCTGCAGCATCGCCTGTGAAGTGTCTCACTTCTAATTGGTCGTTCACCCATTAATGAATATTCCCCCATTATCTAATCTCCCTTTTATAATCTAGGATCGCAGTGAAGCTCAACCCCTGCAGTTTTATCTTATCCCCTTTTATGTTAATTATTGTATATTATATTATATCAGCTTCCTATAAGAGTGGTTGTCCATTGATCTTCTCACAATAAACCAGGGTTAAAATAAGTGTAATATTCCCTTTTATACGCAGCTACAACAAAAGCATAAAATGTTAGATCAGTATTTTCCAAGCATCAGGTCAAATCGTTTATTGCCAAACCGCTGCATTATTGGTCTGAATATTTTCCTCACTTCAGATAGTTCATCATTGCCAGTGGTTTATAGGAACTTTAGTTGACCTGCGCACACACAGGACTGAATAAACTCGGCTCACTGACAGGTCTTTGATAGCTGTTGTATGAGTGAAGTGGACAAACGGGGCCAGAGGTTCAATAACTACATATATTTTCCAGTGTGAGAGTCGTCGATTTATGACAAAACTAGGTCACTGTGCCACTGCGTCCCACTCATCTTAGTGGGCTGTGGAGAAAAGCAGCGAATCGCCAAGTGGGAGCGATGGTGGCTGCAGCGTCCAATAGCTGAGGACAGTCTCGATGCCCTGAGGCGCCTTTTGCTCCCCGACATGGATCCTCGCTCTCCTCTCTTCAGTTGTATGCATCTAATAAGACCAGCAAGGGGAAGAATTCTGACTGGAGCAGGAGAAAGCTGCAGGAGATTCCCTGCAGTGTAGTTTTTTTCTCATATCTACTAAAAAAAAAACAATAGATTCTTTAATTTCTGTTTACACATATAAAGATAATTGACTTAAATTGTACTTGGCAAGGGGAGGAGGCCACACTGTGAAGTTTGGCTTTGTATCTGAAATAGAAAATAGATAGTTAGACCCCTTACTGCTTCAGGAGCATCCATTTCAACATTCCTACTCATTAGTTTTAGATGAGAGTTAGTTTTGGATAAAGCTTTTATGTCTGTGCACCAAATACAATATTTCCCTGAATGTAGAACAATCCTGATCCTTTTAAAATCTGGTCTCGATGAAAATATTTTTTGAAGATTGGAAACACACAATCCAAAAAGAAGAGCGTCCTCATCACTGACCCCTTTTCTCTCATACAGATGTAAATATCGTCAACTCATATATGGAGAAATGGACAAAACTCTTTTTAGAATATCTTATGTTGCAAACACATAATTGTCAACTTCTTAAATATAAGAAAACCATCAGGATAATAATATTGTATTAAATGAGCCAGCTGGCGATTAGCTTTGCGTGTATTCGAGGTTTATGAGGTTTAAAAGCACCGGCAGGTCTAATCTGATCTGCCAATCTCTTCTCAGTCTGTTTTTCATGCCCACTTTCCGTCTCTCTCTCCTCAGATCTCAACCCTCCAGCGGCAGGGCAGGACTCTGTTCTCCACCGTGCCGGAGACTGCTGAGAAAGAAGCTCACTCACTGTTTGTTCAAGAGGTAAAACCAACACATACCTGGACGTAAGCCGGCTTCGTCCGCTCTTTACTTTGGCAAAAGCCGAACCTGCCCCATCTTTTTGTTTGGAAACACAGGTGCTTTGCTTCTGTCCAGAGAAAGCAACTGACTCTCACACCGTGAGTTAGATACCGGAGCTCAGCCCGAGAGTCATTCTGCTCTGTTTATAGTATATAGTGAAGATAAAGCCGAGCTGATGAGATTTTCAGAGAAAGCTCGTGAAAAAGAAAAACGTTTGTCAAGCACTCAGATGAACGTGAGACAAGGGAAAGCCGATACGGTGCATGACAAGCATGTTGCCGTTAGCCTTTAAGTGAACTTGCATCGGTGTTCTCCACCCTCGCATGTTTCCTGACAGAGGGGTGTATTGGCCACGTCGTGTTGTTTCAGAGGGGCTGGGTGCTGGGGCATCTCTGGGTGCGGCCTGATAGAGCCCGATAGGGGATAGTCCCCCACGGCTGCGTCCAGGAGTTACATCATCACTACATCTGGAGCTGCAGCGTCTCTTTTTTCTTTTACAGATGTGATGTTCTCTTACAGAATTTATTTTTTTAAGTAACCCCTTCCCTCACTCAACATGTGTATGTAAAGAATCTGTACAGTTTTCTGTCTATAGGGAGGTTTTCTCCGTTTTTAGGCACATTTGATGCTTTCCATTTTAAAAGTGTATCTCAACATGGATGCTTTTGGATTCCTGAGTCCGTCCATGTCTGGACTATGTTTGTACGTACATGACTTAATTTGCTCTTGTTGAAATTGCTCTGCTTCACTTTCTGTCTCTGCAGTGCATCAAAACCTACAAGTCCGACTGGCACGTGGTCAACTACAAGTACGAGGAGTATTCTGGAGACTTCCGTCAGCTGCCAAAGTGAGTGCTTTCTCCACTGACAGGTGTTTTAAAGTGTAAACCAGTTTTCTGACAGGTCCATTATCAGACTGTGGGTTTATTCTCAAGTGATTTCGGAGTTAACCGCTTTTACATTTCTCTGCACGGACATGAACAGTGAAAGAAGACACAGTACATTAGTATTCTAAGATGCATGTCAGAAGAGCATCAATCAATAAAACTAAATTGAAAAACTATTAAAAATAGCATTTGTAAACCAACAAAAGATTGCAAACATAAAGAAATCAATATTCTTTGTATGCTTCAACCACCTCCAGGGATAATGGAGTTCGCATGTGTCTGTATGGCACCGTTATTTTGGGGGTTGGAGGGTTGGAGTTCCCTGTGTTCAATGACACTGGCCTTTGTATACACCTCAGCGAATGTTTTAGTCTGAACACTAGAAACACGGAAGTCTGTGTCTTGGAGGCTGTGCAACAACAATAGAAAGCTTCCTATGTTTTCTTTTGCCAAGGATAAGCAGTGCTATTCTGGGACTGCCGCTGATTGATGCTATTAAAACGTACAGGAAATCTCACAAAGCATTATGTGTCCTAGGTCGAGCCACTTTCCTTAAGGACAGGAATGTGCTTTGCAGATGTTGCGTGTCATGTTTAAAACGTTGTCGAATAAAAACGAGACAAGCCCTGGCCTTGGCCTTGACACTGTTTATACTACAAGTTCCCCAGAGCACGCTGGGTCCTGTAAAAGTCAAAGGGCAAACTGTCCGTCTGGGGTTGGAGCTGCACTTAAGAGAAGCAGCTGCTATCTCAGCCACATCCTGAAACGCTACAGGCATTTCGATGTAGCTTTTAAATAATTATCAAGAAGCTTTTTTTTGCATTTTAGAATATTGTGTGTTTAGTTTTTAACCCTCCTTATACCTTTGAGTCGTATACCTTAAATCAGGTGTCACAGGAATATAAACTCTGTGCACGTTAATCATAACAACTTGGTTATAAAAACGTGGTTTAGGTCCATGGACAAGTAGTTTGCAAATGACAAAAGTGTAACAATTGACAAGTTGACATTAAAATCTACAATTCAGAGCTGAAGTGATGATGTTAGAAACTTGGCAACTAATGTACCGACGTTTTTGCAGACTTTACGAGTTCTGACATGAGGTGGCGTTCACGTGAATTGTCCCAGTCAGGAACTAGCAATTATTCCACCACATGAAGGCACAACTATTGCACATTAAGGTGGAAGAACAGTTGTGCATGACACGTTGACTTTTAAAAGAAAACTTTTACGTTTCCTCTCAGTAAGGTGTCAAGACCGGAGAAACTGGCAGCTCATCTGTTTGAGGTGGATGAAGACGTGGAAAAAGACGAGGTGAGTTAATCCGGAGCTTTCTTCTCCTCTCGTTCTCACGGTTCACTTCTGCTCATGTGAAGAACCCAGCTGGCTCTTCAGCAAACCCCTGAAGTATTAAAAACAACGACCCTGCAGAGTCAGGCCTCACTGTTCAAACACAACGCAAACAATATCCTTTTAATTTATCGCACCGTGTTGTGTCCTTTTATTTGATTTCACAAGCCAACCTTTTCTTTTCTTCAAAGCTCGAGGCCCAGGTCATTTCCAGGAATGACCAACGTCTTCATGACACTTGTCTAGTTTTTACGAGCACATCCGTTCCAGATAACTACCTCGCTTTGGATATTGATTTAACTGAAGGCCAGTGACCTTCAATGGACATGGCGTCATGGCTGAAATCCCCCGAGGTTAATAAAGTGCAGTGTAGATCTTAATGTTGATTTTAATGAAGAGGATTCTTCTCAGGATTTAACACACAGTCACTGGCCTCCAGGGCACTCAACAGATTTTTAAACCCAAAGCAAAACGTGTTAATTAAGTGTTGGAGTGTGTATAAGAGATGAGAAGACATGTGTTTGTAGTTCTTTGTTTAAAAGCCTTAATGTGTGCGTCTCCTCCTGCAGGACACAGCCTCCCTGGGATCCCAGAAGGGAGGAGTGTCAAAACACGGCTGGCTGTACAAAGGCAACATGAACAGTGCAATCAGTGTGACTATGCGTGTGAGTACAGAAGAGTTAACGCTTCAATTAAGGATGAAATCCAAGCTCCCTCCCTCTTCTCTGCTTCGACGACTGAAAGCAACATCACAAGCACTTTTCACATGTTGACTAATCCACAACTTCTGACAAACAACTAATAAATAATTCAGGTGTAAACGGATCTTTGAATAAGTTGTGAAGGGACACTGTCCAGTTAGTGGCTCCCTTATTTTAATCATTTGAGGAAACATAACTGTATGAGGGAGACCTCTTTTTCAAATATAATGTTTAATAGGATCAAGTTATTGATGCCATAATGAAAAAGTAACAGAATTTTACCTTTTAATTTTCTCCAAATGTCTACTTGAAACTTGACATACAGATATTGGAGGTCATCCTGAACAAGAGTGAAGTTAAAGTCCTTCTAGGGAGAAAGAAGCCTTTTTTTTGGTCTTGTTAACGTTCTCCATATTCCTCCTCTAGTCTTTCAAGAGAAGGTACTTCCACCTGGCTCAGCTTGGAGATGGATCCTACAACCTCAACTTCTACAAAGATGAGAACACCTCCAAAGAACCCAAAGGAACCATCTTCCTTGATTCATGCATGGGGGTTGTTCAGGTAATGAACCTTGTGCACAGTAGGACCTTTTAGAACCTGGGCTTCAATTCATGTTGAATTGAATCTGAAATCAATGTTTGTTGTCTTTAGAACAGCAAAGTGCGTCGGTTCGCCTTCGAGCTGAAGATGCAGGATAAAAGCACGTTCCTTCTGGCTGCAGACAGCGAGGCAGAGATGGACGAGTGGATCGGGACCCTCAACAAGATCCTCCACAGCAGCTTTGAACAGGCCATGCAGGAGAAGAGGAACGGAGACCTGCACGATGGTGTGTTCCTTTCCATTTCGTCTTCATCCTTGTTTTTAGTAGCAGCTGAATTATTTGTGCATGTCTTTAATTCCCCCTCCTCGTGGTGTTTGTGTCTGTTTTCTTGTCTTTGTCTCTTTTGATGCTTTCTGCCCCTCCAGCCACTTGTCTATTCCCCAGTGGAATAATCTATTTCTTCAGTCAGATGCTGCAACAGTTCTTTCTCTTGTAATTCTCATTCCCTCCTCATAAAGAGGGACCAACACATCATTATGTTTTTATATAATTGCCTAAGCACACACGGCTCTTGTTGATCTCTCCAACAGATGAGGAGCACGGAAAAACAGACCTCACCCCCGGAGGTTTTCAAGACAGCTTTCAGGTAGCCTGTTTTTTCCATCTTCACTAGCATGTTGAATCGATGCTCAGCACATATCTGTGGCCACGAAAACAAACAGCAGCTCACCTTGTGTGGTTGTTTGTTGAGGAGGGGCTCCGGGTGTCCACATGACTTCCCTTGGAGCTTTGCTCGCAGCAGAATAGCTCAACAGCTGTATTTGCGAGCAGGTCCCCTCGTCTTCCAAGCAAACATCTGGTTTACTGTGCACGGTCCAAATAGAGAGGCCAGACGAGGTCAACACCAGTGCTGCACAGGCGTCCAGCAGTGGAACGTGGCAGTCTGAAAACAAACATTATGTATTTGCAAATTCAACATTAACCTGCTCTCATGAATGTTTCATACCAATAATGCATCAAGTGACTAAGCAGACAGTAACATCAGTCCCATCCCGCCTCTGCTCACTAATCTATACAGTGTTTTGCTTTGTTTACGACAGACCGCCAGAGATATTGAGTCCAAAATGAGAAGTGAAGCTCGCCTGAAACTCTTCACTTTGGACCCTTACACACAGGTGATGAAGATAATACCTGTGAAGCTCTGTGCATTATGTGTTGATATTATTTGACTGACCTGACAATATCTTCTGTTTCCATAGAAACTGGACTTTTCTGGCATTGAACCAGACGTGCGGCAGTTTGAAGAGAAGTTCGGGAAGCGAGTCCTGGTCCGCTGTAACGACCTGTCCTTCAACCTGCAGGGCTGCGTTGCAGAGAATGAAGAGGGGCCGACAACGAATGTACGTGAAATACAGCTTAAGGCGTTTATTGATCTATTTTTGATCAAGGTTGACAGATAAAGGCAAACGTCTGTAGGATGCACACATGTTTACAAGTGCAGGAACATGTTTACAGCATAATTCTGGGAAATATCCTTTAGCAAACATGGTCTAAATCAGTTAAGAAGATCACAGACAGTTCAGATGGCTCACTTGGCCGCCCCCCGTCAAAACCGGTGTTGTTGGCAAAGGGAATGGTCGCTACCATGGCAACCAGCCCGGGCCTCCCACCATGCATTAGCACCAGTCTGAGGCTGGTTTCCTGCCGTCACTCTCCGATGTCTCTGTCTCTGTAGAAGGAGTCCTCCTCCGTAACACTCGGCACTCAGCCGGGAAACCACAGCCATTAGCTCTGGTAGACTCACACTCACGCTCACTCAGAGATGGGTTTGTGTAACGGACATGGCGGAAAGAGTGAATGGGCAAATGAATTACATCAATGGCGCTGGAAAATGTGAGATGCATTAGGACGGATCAGCACAGTTAGTTTCTACTTTGTTTTTGTCTCATCTTTCCCTTCCTGTCCTCTTCGATCGAAGGTGGAGCCCTTCTATGTGGTCCTGTCTTTCTTTGACGTCCAGAACAGCAGGAAGATCTCAGCCGACTTCCACGTGGATCTCAACCATCCACTGGTCCGACAAATGACAGCAGGTTCTGGTAACAGGCAGGACGTGCAGATTAATGGCGGTGGTGATGGAGTGTTGAGCGGCCGCAAGCTCCCAGAGGAGGCTCTCCAGTACCCCAAGCAGGGGGTGTTCTCAGTCACATGCCCCCACCCAGAGATCTTCCTAGTGGCCAGGATTGAGAAGGTCCTGCAGGGGGGGATTACTCACTGCACTGAACCCTACATGAAGAGCTCGGACTCTGCTAAGGTTTGCACACTTGGCGCGACGATGAGAACGTGGCTGTAAATGAAATTGTGCTCAATTGGAACGATTCACTTGTAAAACTAATGCCCTGTTTTCCTGTCTAGATGGCTCAGAAGGTGCTGAAGAATGCAAAGACAGCTTGTAACAGACTGGGACAGTACAGGATGCCATTCGCTTGGGCTGCAAGGTGTGAAAAGCCACTGTGCATCATTCTTTGAGGGAATAGTTAAACATATTGGGGGAATACAGATCAGTGATGCTGTCATGTCTGTATTAATGATTTCAGACATGAACTCTATAAAATGTCTGGAAATTTGAGAGCAGGCAATTTCCGGAGTTTGACTGTAAGCATAGGGAAACAGCTGCAGCTGCTGTTGTACCTATTAATATAAACTCTTACTTACACATGTAATGACACATGATGATTTAATACACTGCATATAAACTGAATGGAAACTGCAGTGAAGTGAAGTGTCTTCTATCTCCAGTATATTCTATGTTCCTCTGTTTTTTCCGTCTCCCCCAGGCCTGTGTTCAAAGATGCGTCGGGAACTTTGGACAAAACGTCTCGCTTCTCAGCTGTTTACCGACAGGACAGCAGCAAGCTGTCGGACGAGGACATGTTCAAACTGCTAACTGACTTCAGAAAGTCCGTTATCTCCCTTCTCTCTCCTCTTTCCTTTTAAGATATTATCGTAATTCGTTTTGAGATGTTTTCATAATTGCTGCCTCTCTCCCTGTTTTCCCAACAGACCAGAGAAAATGGCCAAACTCCCTGTGCTCTTAGGAAACTTAGATGTAACTATCGACAGTGTGCCCCCGGATGTCACCAGTAAACCCTTCTAAATATTTACTGAATCACTGTCTATTTATAACCTTACGACTCTGAGCTTGACCTCTGTAACTTCCCTTGTTTCCTGCTTGCAGATTGTGTCACTTCCTCCTACATCCCGGTGAAGAGTTTTGAAGGTGACGGGCCGGGCAGCGCTCTTCTGGAGGTGGAGGAGTTCGTACCCTGCATCGCTAAGTGCTCCCAACCATTCACCATCTATAAAAACCACCTGTACGTCTACCCGAAACAACTCAAGTACGACGGGCAGAAATCCTTCACGAAGGTCCGTGGAGTAAAGATGCGTAGCAGTAACACTAACAGAGGTTACATGGCTCACTCTCTTTGGAAAGTAATGCTTTTGTTTGGCAGGCATTCTCTTATCATCATCATTTTGTGTTCCTGCTCAGCCGGGCAACTGGCAGCAGCCTCAAGCTCCTTCAGCCAAGCAGCAGAGCTGGATAGAATTATCCCAGTGCAGAGCAGCAGCTTCTGATTAATGCATTAACAGTGGGATGTTGTTTTCACTAGGTCAGCTCCATATAGGAACCTGCCTTCCCTCCCTCATCTGTCATCTCTGCCCTCTTATTTTAAATCAGAGCTGCCTGTAATATTTTCCCTCTTTTCATTGAAACTAATGGACATCTGAAATGCACACAGAGGAACAGTGGTGATATGACAGACATGTAATTGGGTCCAGGACAGCGGGGGTTTGTCATCATGAACTAGTTCTTGCTTTTCCATTTTAATCTGCCTTCTTTCTCTTTTGATTCAGGCCAGGAACATTGCTGTTTGCATTGAATTCAAGGATTCTGATGAAGATGAGGCCCAACCACTGAAGGTGCATGAACACATCCTGTAAAACGGCTGCTCACAGTAAAGTTTCAGTTGTTTGCATTCTGCAGAAGCTCATGTTATCTCCTGTGTTCTGAATTGTCTGCAGTGCATCTATGGTCGTCCAGGAGGTCCTCTGTTCACCAAGCAGGCGTATGCAGCCATCCTGCACCACCAGCAGAACCCTGAGTACTACGATGAGGTGAAATCTCATTATCAGTGTCATTAGTACTGTGGGTAGTTTGATATTCAGATTTTTAAGCTGTTTATTTTGATTTATGGTGGTAACTCTCACCTTCTTTCATGTTGTCTGAGTTCAACTCTTCGTTGAATCCTCACTGGAAACGCTCAGCAGGCATTTCTTCCCTTTCATTCTCCTCAGCAAAGCTTCCTCTGTATTAAAGCACCAACCTCAGGAATCTGTGTTTCTCTCACCATCAGATAAAGATGGAGCTCCCCACCCAGCTGCATGAGAAGCATCACCTCCTCTTCACCTTCTATCATGTCAGCTGTGACAGCAACAGCAAGAAGAAAGACCAAGTGGAGACTCCAGGTCGGAGCTTTGAGTCGGAGCAGAATAAAAACAAGTGCAAAATACAAATAACAATTTGTTTATATGGCTGCTGTGGAAAATGCATGATTATGTGACTACACCTCTCATCCACAGTGGGTACAGCCTGGCTGCCTCTGCTGAGGGATGGCAGAGTCATCATGAATGAACAGCAGTTGCCTGTGGCGGCGAATCTACCCGCCGGGTACCTGGGCTCCCAGGATGGTGTCACCAAGGTAAAAAAGAAAAGGTTACAGCAGATTTCTGGCTGCAGTGTTTTGTGTGAGTCAGTGTTTGCCGCAGTATTCGGTTTTTAAGTTGAGTCAAGTGCTTCAGACCGAAGTTGTTTTCTAGGTCAGATTGTTCTCACTTCTTCTTCTCAAACACTTCTCCAAGATGATTCAAATGCAGGTGGTGGTTCATGGATAAACATCACATTAAGTCTGATGGGATTGGGATGTTATACCCGTCCAAAAGGGTTGAACATCAAATACTTCCAAATCCGATCAGTATTAAAATTAATCCATTAAAGCTAACAGTCAGTATCATGGTACCACTTAGGCAGGGATAATGATATTATTGTAAATCCAATGAAAACTGCTGTATTATGTATACAAAGTGCATTTAGTGCAGAACAAATTCAATTTTAACCACTTTTCTTAAAATGCAACAAGCTATGGCAATTTTTCTATTTAGGCAGCTTATATTTGCATTCACATAAATGTGCCATAAGAAAACTGAGTTAATGGGCAGGACACTTTATTCTGGACACTAACCGATTATTATGGGCTGTGAGATATGGGGAATAGCAGAATCTACCGTGCATAAAAAAGAAAAGACGTTGTTTTAAAATATTAATTTAAACTAGCTAACTGAACAAATAGGAATAATGTGAAATATGTGACATGTATGACACAAAAATGACTTTTTAGACCTAAATCAGTGGATTAGTTATTCTATAATGTTGTATATGGTGTTTCTGGTTGATTGACATTGTCTTAGTAGTAATAGTAATCTTTTCCCGATTGTTATTGCAGCACTCTGGCTCAGAGATCAAATGGGTAGATGGAGGAAAACCTGTGTTCAAAGTCTCAACTCATCTTGTTTCTACAGTTTACACTCAGGTACATTCACATGTCTCCTGGGCTCAGTTCCATAAACATGCTAATAAGAATGAAATATGAATTAAAAATAACATGTTTCCCTCAGGACCAGCACTTACACAACTTCTTCCATCACCGTCAAAGCATGGAGATGTCAGAACAAGCATCGGAGGGGGAGCTGGTTAAATACCTGAAGGTTTGCAGAGCTCCTTTTATTTCCAATGCCCCAGGGAAATGGAACGCGCCCTTTTTTATTCATGCCCCATCAGATGCAATTCTTTCATTTCATGCCACAGTCTACTTTTCCCTCAACACTTCATCCACTTCCCCTCTAGAGTCTCCACGCAATGGAGGGTCACGTGATGGTCAACTTTCTGCCCACCACCCTCAACCAGCTGTTCTGTGTCCTAACCAGAGCCACAGTTGAGGACGTGGCTGTCAACGTGACCAGGCAAGACACACACACACATGAGAAGCCTGGTTTCCAGAAGCAGAAAACTATATGATACAGCACTTAAATAAAACAGCATCCCTTTTATCTCGCTCTCGTTCCAAAGCAGCACGTTCCCCCAGTTTCTCTTTCATACCCTGAATCCTTTTCCTCATTAGACAGTCACCTATGGCTCACACAGTCCATGTATGTTTTCTATATCTCAGTGTGTGTGTGAAGCTCTGTGTTTAATGAGGTGTCAGGGCCTTAAAGTTAATGAAGCGTCTGCCTATATTCAGCTCATTCCCTCCAGGAAGCCTCACTGCCTCCTTGTCTTTCTCTGTGTCTGCAGGGTGATGGTGCATGTTGTAGCACAGTGCCACGAAGAGGGACTTGAACATCACCTGCGATCTTATGTCAAGGTGCACTTCTTTTTTTAATCATTGTCATGTCACATAAAGCTGGAAAGTGAGATCGGATGTTCCTGTAGAAATTAAGATGAAGTAATAATATGTTTTTCCTTCCTCCCTCTCTCCTCTCAGTTTGTGTTCAAGCCAGAGCCTTACTCCTCCACCAATGTGAAAACAGTTCACGAGGAGCTGGCTAAAGCCATGACAGCCATACTGAAGCCATCTACTGACTTCCTCACTAGCAACAAGCTGCTGAAGGTAACCTGCAGTCATAGCTTGTGTTTGTTTTAAATGTTTAAACTCTTACACATTTAGTGTGTGAGTTTTCATTGCACCGACTTTGTGTTTGTGTTGCAGCACTCGTGGTATTTCTTTGAAGCTCTGGTGAAGTCAATGGCTCAGTATCTCATGGAGAGTGGAAAGGTCAAGGTACTTCTCCTCTTCGTCTCCTCCTCCTCTTCTTCTCTTCAACCCCCTCTCCTACAAGACTAACTCATCTCCTCCTTTTCTTTTCTTTTCTCCCTTTGTCCAGCTCTCGAGGATTCAGCGCTTTTCTGCTTCGTTCTACCACGCGGTGGAGACTCTGGTCAATATGCTGATGCCCCACATCACCCAGAAATATAAAGACAACCTGGATGCGGCTCATAATGCCAACCACAGCCTGGCAGTTTTCATCAAGGTTGGCACTTCTGTTTAAAAAACTGGTTTAGACTGCACTACATTGTCAAGTTACTTATAATAATCTTTGCTTATTGATTATCAGGATTCAAAAATCTGTATTTTTCTCCCTCAGCGCTGCTTCACCTTCCTGGACCGAGGCTTCGTATTCAAGCAGATCAACAACTACATGAACTGCTTTGTGCCTGGGGACCCCAAGGTTGAAAAGCTCTGCTGCTGCCTGTTCTTTAATGGTTTTATCCCAGTTATTAACCATGAAGTTGAAGCAAACTTCAAGCCACATAAGGTCTCTTCTCTTGTTCTCCTCTCAGACCTTGTACGAGTTCAAGTTTGAGTTCCTGCGGGTCGTCTGCAGCCATGAACATTATGTTCCTCTAAATCTTCCCATGCCATTTGGAAAGGGGAGAATACAGAGATTCCAAGGTAAAAACGAAAAGATGCAGTTGATATTATGCTTGTTTTCTACATCCTCTTCTCTTCATATCTTTAATTCTGCGTTGAATTCTCGCTGCAGATCTCCAGCTCGACTATTCTCTGACTGATGACTTCTGTCGAAACCACTTCCTGGTGGGCCTGCTGCTCAGGGAGGTGGGCGGGGCTCTTCAGGAGTTCCGAGAGGTCCGTCAGATCGCCATCCAGGTGCTGAAGGGCCTGATGATCAAACACACGTTCGACGACCGCTACGCTGCGAAAGTGAGTTTCTACAGCTCTGCACCACCAAAAGGAAAATCTGTTTGGTACAGCATCGGCTCTAATTGGCTTCTTTTTGTCTTTATAGAGCCAACAGGCCCGACTCGCCACCCTTTACCTCCCTCTGTTCGGCCTCCTCCAGGAGAACGTCCACAGACTCGACATCAAGGAGTCAGCACCTCTCAGCACCCACAGTGTAAGCCTGGCATCTAGTGGTGGGACTCTGAATAGGAGGATTGTTATGTTTCTAAAACATGAATTACTGGGTTAATGACAGCTCAGCATGGCAAGTGTGATTTAATTATTCTTTTATAATAAATGTTTTCTTATACCTCTTCTTCTATACCCAGAATGTGAGGGAGGACTCTCTGGTGCCGAACTCTGCGGCGCCGCCTCAGAAACCCGGGGGTTGCATAGAAAACGCCCTCCACAAAGACGTGTTCGGGGTCATCTCTGGAACAGGTGACTTTGTTTGGTCACACATTGATCACACGTGGTTATTTTTCTTTTTTACATTTGAACGTGTGCACTGTAGGTTCACTCCCTCTTCTGACATGCAACAAACTAGTGTTTTTATTTGTGTTGCATCCCTGCAGCGTCCCCTCACAGCTCCACTCCCAATGTCAGCTCAGTTCACCACGCAGACTCCAGAGGCTCCCTGGTCTCCACGGACTCTGGAAACAGCCTTCTGGACAAGAGCAGTGACAAGACCAACTCCCTGGAGAAGGTACACAGATGCATGATACGACAGTTTTCTGGTGTTAGTTATAAGAATCTAGAGATTAGAGACAGCAAGAAGGGACGTATCAATATTTGCATGTGTGGACTGATGACTGATGTTGTCAGTGTGTGAAAGTGGATACAATTAATTCTTCAGGACTCTTTACTTTTATCTTAACTGTATCATATGCACCATTGGACCTCTACGCTCTCCTCCCGCTCCCCCCTTCCCTCAGAGCTCCTACACCCCCTCTCCTCGCTCTGTAACCTCCAAACTCCACCAAAAAGAGAGATTTACTCGGAGGCACTCGGTCAACGTGCCCCCTCTCCCCCTGAACCCCGAGCACCGAGCCCCACCGCTGAGCTCTGCAACCAAGCGCGTCACCATGGACTTCTCCCTCCTCACGGTCCCCCGGCCTGACCTGCTGCAGGACAGTGATAATGTCAAGCAGCCGGCTGATGGAAATCATGAGGAAAACATACCTATCCAAGTATTCAGTTTGACCTTCCTCACCTCTCCAGAGGAAACTTTTGGCTAGAATTGTACAGAGTTCAGCAAACTGTGCTTTTGGCACTTTCCTCTTCAGAGACTAAAACATGCTCTGCAGTTTGCACACATCTGTACAATATGTCCAAAATCCTCCCAGCGTTTCCTCCCAACATTCTTCTCCTCTGAGTGTCCCACATGAGGGAGTGTGCATGCTCTTACCAGCGCAGAGGTTGAACTGACCTCGTGACCTTTTTCACTTGAGAGTGTTTCTTCAAACCTGCAGCTGATGTTGTTCTGTCCGAGCACAGAACTGTTTCAGCAAGCGTGACCTTTTTCTGCTCTTGTGTTGATTTCCCTTCCAAAAAATCTTGAATGTTCTGTATATCTTTGAAGTCTGATATCTTTTCTTTCCCTTTCATTTCTTCCTGTGCATCAGAACCAGTGTGCGTCGGCTCTGGGCAGCACCATGCTGCGCTGCGACAAACTGGACCGGGACGAGATCAAAAACCTGCTCATGTGCTTTCTGCATATTCTCAAGAGCATGTCCGAGGGTAAGAGAGTCTGTCACAAGTATATTATATGATAAGTATATATATGTTTTTAACTACAGGCCTAGAGTGAATCTTTTTATAACATTTTGTCTCTCAGAGGCTCTTTTTGCTTACTGGAACAAAGCAGCCTCCTCAGAGCTGATGGACTTCTTCACATTAATAGAGTAAGTACAGAGATTGAGAGGCTTTGTGCAAACATCAGTAAATAAAGCAGGAGAATCTGACTAGCATGCAAAGTGTGATTCTCTGGTTGTGTTTGTCCTGCAGAGTCTGCCTCCATCAGTTCAGATACATGGGGAAGAGATTCATCGCCAGGTACTGAATTTATGAATTAATTCTTCAACACAAAGTAACAAAGTTTTATCAATAATACTGTTATGAGACTCACAACTGAGCACAGACTTATAAACACAAGGTCTTTTAACCGCTTGCTCTTGGTTTGTTCTCTCATTTGTTAACACTGCTGGCAAGTTGTTTTGTGGTTAATGTCCCGGCCCCTGGCCCCTCTTGCATGGGTAAGAAACCCCTGTCTTTTTTATTTCTCACTTTGCTTAATTCAACGCATGATGCTGCCATTTGTCTTTATTAACAAAGTTCAAACATTCTAGCAAATCAAGAATCTGCTGTATTTTTTTATTAAATTTCTTTATCTCATCCTTTTGTGGACCTTTATCTACTATATGCATCAGCATTGCTGTCACATGACTGTAGTTTAACCACCGTCCAATCTCCTCAACAGGAGCCAGGAGGGGGCAGGGCCTGTGGCTCCAGACAGGAAGTCTCTGACTCTACCTGTGTCTCGTAACAGGGCGGGGATCCTGCACGCCCGCCTGCAGCAGCTGGGAAATCTGGAGACCGCACATACCTTTAACAACAGTGAGCCCCACCCGCCTTAACTTTACACATAAGACATAAATACAAAAACAGATAATGACACGTCGTCCATCTTTATACACAATCTATGTTTCCGACCAACGCAGAGGCAAAGTGGTTTTAATAGGAAATATGCTTGAGGAGTGGTCAGGTGCATTGTTGGCCTGAGGCTGTGTATTTCACTGTTATTTTAAGGTCAAACTCAGATTACAGAAGTGCAAAGTGTTTCCTCTGCAGAGAAGCTTCCTCTCTTACTGCTCTTACAAAAGCAACCAACCCCTATGCAAGTGCTCCTGGCTTTTAAAGGGAATGGGAGATGGCATCGTGTCATGCTGGAAACAAATAGGATTGGATTTGGACCTTAATGCACTTAAGACCAAAGGCTTATATTGTTAAATTAAAGGCAATTGTGTCGAGCTGGTATAATTTAGGCATGTAAAGTGATATTTGTGAGCGTGACCTTGTGCGTTCTGTGCAGTGTACAGTCATACAGAAGCAGATGTGAGCAGCCAGTGTCTGCTGGAGGCCAATGTGTCGACAGAGGTGTGTCTGACTGTGCTGGACACACTCAGCATCTTCATCATGGGATTCAAGGTATTAGCTGAGACATAAAAACGGCTCTAAAGCACAGTATGTGACATGCATTGTGTCTGCATCACATGTTGCCTCACATCCACAGACTCAGCTGAACTCCGACCTGGGTCACAACCCCCTGATGAAGAAAGTGTTCCAGGTGCATTTGTGCTTCCTGCAGATCCCTCAGTCAGAGGCTGCCCTCAAACAGGTCTTCACCTCACTCAGGACCTTCATCTACAAGGTGAAATATTCTTCCTTTAACGTGCCACCTTGTTAATTCAGTTTTATCATCTTGTTTCTATTTAAATGACAAATCTTTCTTTTCTTTTTGCCTTTGCATTACGTCCGGTCTCTCTTCTTCAACCCTCCAGTTCCCCTGCACCTTCTTTGACGGCCGGGCCGACATGTGTGCCTTTCTGTGCTACGAGATCCTCAAGTGCTGTAACTCCAAGCTGAGCTCCATCCGCAGCGACGCCGCCCACCTCCTCTACTTCCTCATGAAAAGTAACTTTGACTACACGGGCCGCAGGTCCTTTGTGCGAACACACCTGCAGGTACATGTTCCTGGTTGTGTCTCTGCAAACTCAAAGCTATGAATATGGTTTTATTTTTCTTCTGTAAGCAAATGCAGTGTCCTCTCCTGTGCAGGTGGTTATTGCTGTCAGTCAGCTGATTGCAGATGTCATCGGCATCGGGGGAACCCGCTTCCAGCAGTCTCTCTCCATCATCAACAACTGTGCCAACAGTGACAAGAGCATCAAGGTGGGTGGGGGGGCTCAAATCAACACGCGAACAGAGCTACTGGCCAGAAGCACAACAGCCTGATTTGTTGCTGTTGTATTTTGCAGCACACGGCGTTTCCCTCCGACGTGAAGGACCTCACCAAGCGCATCAGGACAGTGCTGATGGCCACCGAGCAGATGAAGGAGCACGAGAACGACCCGGAGATGCTGGTGGACCTCCAGTACAGCCTGGCCAAGTCCTACACCAGCACGCCCGAGCTCCGCAAGACCTGGCTGGACAGCATGGCACGCATCCACAACAAGAACGGAGATCTGTCAGAGGTATTTTCCTCACTTCAGTTCCTGTAGGACACAAATTCAATCTAAAACATGATGCTATTCAACAAATTTACCATTTTCCCATTTTTTTGTGTGCTAACCTGTGATTTGTGTGCTTCACCTGCAGGCAGCCATGTGTTACGTGCACGTTGCAGCTCTGGTGGCTGAGTACCTGTGGAGAAAAGGTGAGTCAGGGATATGTGTGTTTGTGTAACAGGACGCTTCCTTTTACTGAGCATTTGAACACAACACTTATGATCCTATTTTACACAGGTCATTTAAAGAGTCACTGGTAAAAGATGGGCACTCGTAAAATACTAATAATTCGATAAACATATGAGATGATTTACATGTTCAGGTGAGGGAATGTTTTCTTCTTCTAAAACTTCTTAATTCTTTGACTGGTAAAAATAAACACATTTTTAAACACACCTACACATGCACACAGTGACGTGACCTATCATCTTGCACCTGAGCACCTGTCCAAGGGTCACCTGCTCATTCACGACTTCAAAACACTCCAACGGTGCATTTTCTAGATAAGATCCCAGCTCTTGTTGTTTCTACACGTATGAAACAGCTCAGCGTGTTCAGATCTGTTACACAATGTGGTAGGTTAGTGTGTGTCAGGTGGGTATTTAAGAGCGGACTGAACTCCCCTCAGATGTTCCCTTTAGAACACAGCATTGTGGCATCTTGTCTTCTCTAACTGTGGATTTTTAGGCAAGAACACAAAGTCAACATTACACATCATTTTTTAATATAAGTGGGTTTGTAAATATAGTTGGAGTCTAACACTTTGTTTGTCTGTGCCTTTCTGTTAGGAATGTTCAGACAGGGATGCTCTTCTTTCCGAGTCATCACCCCCAACATCGACGAGGAGGCGGCCATGATGGAGGATGTGGGGATGCAGGATGTTCACTTCAACGAGGTGAGACCTTCTGTCCTAATCTTCTTCGACGTGCGCTCCCTCGGTGTTTAGGAGTTTCCTCTGTAGCATCACGTGTCACCAAACGCCTGCAGCAGCTCTTATCTCTGTGAAGTATCAATTGCTCTTAGAGCATTGAAATGAAAATACAGCAGACTTTGACCCGGGCTTGGTACATGTGTTTTTCTGGATTAATCCACTGAGCTCTGGGAATCTGACAAAAGCTCAGGGTCAGCACTCTTAGAGGTGTTCAATGTCTTGCTCATGGACACTCCAGCAGGGGCAGAGGCTTGCTTAACAGTAAAATAGAAAGTGATGTGTGGGGAATGTGAGATTTTATGAGTTGGTCAACAGATCTGTAGGCAATGAAAAGTGTTTTTATCCACTCTGAGAAGCTTTTCTCTTTATGAGATGGACCCAGTGTCATCCGCCAATAAAAAGAAAGGCGATGATGCATCCATTTCCTCCCACGTCTGCTGTCTCTGCAGTGACGCTTTAACCTTCAAGACAAATAAGAACGAGCAGAAAGGTCCCTCTTTGCATCAGTTAAATGTTCTGAGCTGGAGCTGCAGCTGGAGGGGAACTTTATTGACGTTTACATCAGTGTGTGTGTGTGTCTGTTTGTTCAGGAGGTGCTGATGGAGCTGCTGGAGGAGTGTGCTGATGGCCTCTGGAAGGCGGAGCGTTACGAGCTCATCGCTGATGTCTACAGGCTCATCATTCCCATCTATGAACAGCGCAGAGACTTTGAGGTTACTTACATAAATCTGCCAGGTCACAAATTTAGATTTAAACTGTCTGGGAAAGGCTCATATTTTTATCGCCCTCCCATTAAATATGTCAGGCTCTATGTTTAAAATGTTTTTAAAGTGACTCTGGACCCCGAAGAAGAAATAACACACCATCCACAACTTTGAAGTTCTGCCAAATCGTTAATTCAAAGGTATTAAAGTTAATATCAATCGATCTTTCTTTTTTGTGTGGGACAGAAACTGACCCATCTGTACGACACCCTCCACCGTGCCTACACCAAAGTGATGGAGGTGATGCATTCTGGCAAGAGACTGCTGGGCACATACTTCAGAGTGGCCTTCTTTGGACAGGTAAAGGGCCAAGTTACTCCGAGTGAAGCTTATTCATTAAAACTCTTAATTAAAGGACGATCTTATCTTTTGCATGTATGAATCTACTAATAACAGAGATTTCTCTTTTCTCCTGCTCCCCTTCCAAGGCTGCGGTAAGTGTGTAGAGACTAAACTGTGTGTTGGCCTGGTGTGTTAGTGGTGAATAGAAGTAGTTTTACATTCGTAGTGAAACAAAAGCTGGTTTAGCTGCATTTCCCCTTTATTTATTAAAGTCTGTGTGAGTCCAGCTGTGACCAGATGAGATTTGCATGTCTCCTCCATCTTTGTTGTACTGTGGGGTCTTTTCTCAAATAATCGCAGACTATGCATCTTCAAGTTCTTCTGTTTTCTTCTTTCTTTGATTAGTTGCCATTATCAAATGCAATGAACCACAGTTTGAAAACACCTTCAGTTGTTTTTTTCCCCCTGTGTATAATAATTTTTCAATTATTGGGCAGAATTGAAGGCTGTTTTTCAAAGTTTGACTCTGGGAACTTGCAAAAAGATCCAGGAGATGAATAACAATGACGGAGTTAAAGTCGTAAACCTTTGTTTCTGCCCTGATTCTCTCCTGCAGGGTTTCTTTGAGGACGAGGATGGAAAGGAATACATCTATAAGGAGCCGAAGTTCACTCCGCTGTCTGAGATCTCCCAGAGACTCCTGAAGCTCTACTCTGACAAGTTTGGACAGGAGAACGTCAAGATCATTCAGGACTCCGGCAAGGTGGGATCACGTTTGTGTGTGTTTATGTAGCTGTAATGATAAATGTCTGTCCCTGTCAGTTATGCAATGGAGAACGTGTTTAGGTAGAGGTTTTATTGTGCAGAAAAGAAAGGGCCCGACCAACTAAAACACTTGTAATATACTGTCTTGCATGCATTGTGTTAAATCTTTCATTTACTCTATTAAATCTATCAAATCTGCAAGATGGCAGCGTTTGTTTGGATGGAGGGAGGATATGGAGACTCATCCTCCATCTTTATATTCAGTCTACGGTTTTTCCACCCACAGGTGAACCCAAAGGACCTGGACTCCAAGTACGCCTACATCCAGGTGACCCACGTCATACCCCACCTGGACGACAAGGAGCTCGAGGACAGAAAGACGGACTTCGAGAAGAGCCACAACATCCGGCGCTTCGTGTTCGAGACGCCGTTCACCGTGTCGGGCAAGAAGCAGGGCGGAGTGGAGGAGCAGTGCAAACGGCGGACGGTTCTCACCAGTAGGTCACGCATCAGTGGAGAACTTCCGATTTCTCATTAATGTGGAGGAAGGAACCAAAACAAGCTTTTCCAATCAGCCTCATCACTGCAGCAGTGACAGGAAGCACAGAACAACTTCCTCGTTTCCACCTGTTATTGTTGATTACAACATGGTCTCAGGTGCCTCGGCGTTAATCACAAAAGGCCACGGGAGGTTTATTGCTTTACTGTCTGCTTTGCTCCAAAGTTCAGGGCCTTATCTTGCCTTGTTAATAATCACTCTGACTGATAAGGTCTTGGCTGTATCCAGGCCCACTCACTCAGGGACTGTTTACATGCACAGTGGAACATAGCTAATATTCTGGTAATGGATAATTAAGACAAAACTAAACACGCATTAGCTGCATGTAAGAGATGTTTATATGTCTCAGGATCCAAGCTGGAACCTGCATGTTGACATCTGATATCATGATCTTTCTCCCCAGCCACCCACTGTTTCCCTTATGTGAAGAAGCGCATAGCCGTCATGTACCAGCACCAGACCGACCTGAGCCCCATCGAGGTGGCCATTGACGAGATGAGCGCCAAGGTGGCCGAGCTGCGCCTGCTGTGCTCAGCCTCGGAGGTGGACATGATCCGGCTGCAGCTCAAACTGCAGGGCAGCATCAGCGTTCAGGTACAAATACCAAGGCCACTGCATCACTACTTAGGGGACATCGTTGTATTTGTTATGTGATTCATAAACACTGTCTTCCAGGTAAACGCTGGTCCTCTTGCCTACGCCAGAGCCTTCCTGGACGACAGCAGTGCCAAGAAATATCCCGACAACAAGGTCAAACAGCTCAAAGAGGTTTTCAGGTACTGGTTTGTCAGAATCCTCTGAATATATAAAACTACTTCTCTTCCCTCTCGAGAGTATTTAACAGCGCCACTGAAATCCTTGTGGATCCGTCCTCAGGCAGTTTGTGGACGCCTGCGGTCAGGCGCTGGGGGTGAACGAGCGGCTGATCAAGGAGGACCAGCAGGAGTATCAGGACGAGATGAAGGCCAACTACAGGGACCTGGCCAGGGAGCTGTCCAACATCATGCACGAGCAGGTAGATGTGTGCACGTCATCCAGATCCTGTGTCATAAATACTCCTACCATGTTTTCTGATCTCTTTGTATTTCATTTGTGTTTTATTTGCACATTTTCATGTTCACTTTTATGTGCTCATCTCTAATCTGTTCTGCAATAACCAACTGTTATGTGTTGTCTGCACATTCCTCATTGTTTCAAGTTGTGTAACTTCAGTACCTTTTTCGACTAACCGTTAAAAGCTACCTCTACGTCTCCTGCCCGTTCACTAACCACGTCTCTTATCTCCTGCTCTCTTTGTGCCGGCCCGAGCAGATCGGATGGTAACGCTTTATTTTCTCATTTGAACTTATTGTTGTACTTTCTACCTATTCTGGTTTCCAAAAATTTGAAATACGCCATCTTTGTGACTTTTTAATGGTTTAATTTTCGTTTAAGTAATTTCAAAAGGAAGGGGGAGGTCCAACAGTCTTTTTAAAATTTATCCAAATCCATGAAATATTCTCTGGGAAATCAGGATTTCATGGAAATTTGTTCAGTGGTTCTTGTGTAATTCTCCTGAGAATCCAACCAACCAACAAACAAGCAAAAAAGAGGCAAACACTTCGCCTCCTTGGCAGAACAACCCTCCTTCTAATACAATCCTCCGGTCTCTGCATGCATGTGTGCATCTGTCAGGATAAAGTCAGCATCTTTGCGAATCGTCCTTTCTGACCGTTTCTTCTAGATCAACCCAGTGGAGGACGGTACAAGGAGCGCTCTGTCTGACTCTATGGGCATCTTCAACGCCATCAGTGGCACGCCAACAGGCGCCAACCCTCACGGCTCCACCACCGTGCTCTGATTGGCGCGCGTCTCCCTCCGGTCTTGTGCCGCCTTCACTCCTCATGACGTGCAAGTCGAGAGGAAAAAACCACCATGATCCTGTGGTGTTGATATCAGTGGGCCCGTTCTTCTTGTTTCCTATGGAGACTACGGAGCCACATTTAAGCCTGTTTGTTGAATCCTGTGTAAGATGGTGGTAAAACACACGTGGCGACTCGGCAAACATGCATCCAGCACCGTGACTGATGGCGTTATGTCGTCATTAGTGTTTCAACCGCACCCGCGGGACGTTCCAACAACACGAGGAGCCTTATCTGTTTTAATAGCAGGGCTCCCGTTTTATCTGCAGTGTTTTTCCAAAGGAGTGTTTTTATTAGGAATAAATGCCGCTGCTGTAACAACACATACATTCTGCAAGTCATTGACAGAATTTTGACATTTCCTGTTCCTCTCCATCGTGGCGCCGTTACAGCAGATGCATTTCTCTCTCTTCTCCCACCAACAACAATTGAAAGAATTATTTGCTCTATTTTAGGCCAATGGACGCGTATAAGAACCGTCTGAAGCCAAGTGAACCACAATGTTTTAACCTATTTTCTGTAAAGAAAGAAAAAGCGTGTGCAATATTTTCTATTGTTACTGAGGCAACCTACTGCACAGAAAACCACTCTTGCCAAAGACATTATGAAAAACGACAATGCAAGATAAAGGATGGCACTTTGTGATCTGCCCCTTTGTTTCTTTGTCTGTCATGTAGATGCCTTTTATTATCTGTGAGATGAAATTAAAAAACATTTTTACTTAATGACTGCTCATGTAAATACCTTTAAGACTTATGAATAAATCAAATCTGTAATAATACCTTTGTCCTTGCCTTGATTTTATATGTTCACTGTAGAATATTCCACTGTGATTTTTCCAGATATTTTCCTGCTGTTTCCTGGGCTCACTCAGGAGCTGGCAGGAAAATATGAATTGAATTTAATCAGTATAGTTGCATGTTCTTCTCTGAACTCTGTATAATGAGTGAAAATGTTGCAGCTCTGTGTTGCAGTGAGTGATGCCAGTGAACCTGCAGAGCTTCACCGAAGAGAAACACGAGTGAAATGAGGATGCTGCTGACTCCTGTGAAATCGCCACTGTCATGTAAAAGACCAGCTAATCCCACACACACACACACACACACACACACACACACACACACACACACACACACACACACACACACACACACACACACACACACACACACACACACACACACACACACACACACACACACACCTTGTTGTGTCCCGTTGGCTCACCGGACAAACACTGTCACTGTTTTTCAGAGGTTCGAGCTGCTACACATCATGTGTCCGGCGTGAGTCCTGCAAGTTTTTCATTGTGTGTGTTTTTATTTGGCGAAATACACAATAATTTAGGGAAGATTTATACAAGCTTGACCTGTTTACATGTTATTTATCTGAAGGTTCTTACTGTCTTACTGACATATAGATAAAAAGCCAGTTTGGGGCACATGGAGATAACATAACACATTTTAAAAATATGTAATTTCTAGTTGTGATTAAGAAAACCTGTAGCTTCTGGAACAGTTTAAATATCTTGTTAATTGTGCAAAATACTGAATATTCATTTTGCTCAGACAGTGAGAGTTTGACATAAAAGATCTGGAAATGTAAGCTTCACTTCTGGATAGTGGGAGGGACTGGGGACACGTCTTCCATCTTTATATACAGTATAACCAGAGAAACTAGTCCGAGAACTTAAACAAATATAATCAATATGTGTGTGCACACATTTAACCTCATACATATGTTTAAGTGCACAGGAAAAGGGTTCAACTGCACGATCATACAAGGTATGTGAACTTGAAATGTTTTTAAAATACTGGAATTAATTTACATTGCAATGTATTAATTTGTAGAATTGTTTTAAATGTGATCTGATTAGTTGGTTGAAACGACAGGCCAGTGTTTATTGATTTATTATGACCGATCACATGCTCTATGACTATGACAGTGCAATGATAGTAAGATTAGATAATCCTTTATTACTTACACTTCAAGGAAATCTACAGCTGCGGAGGTAAATATGCACATCAATAAAAGTTAGAAATGAGTAAGAATGTAATCTAAACACAAGGGCATATAAAAATAAAAATCTGTTAATTGTATCTACATAAGATACAATTACCTTGTAAGTGCTTATTATCTGATAGTATGTCAGTGTAGGTGTAAAATGAAAAAGTCTGCATAGCATGTACATGATAACTATTTATATAGCACCTTCAAAAACTGCGGTTAATGACAAAGCAGATACAGAATCATTCGCAAAAATGCACTTGCACTGTTAAGACATAAAAGTGTGAAGGAGACAGCGTCACATAGAAGCAGTTAATAAATAAAAAGCTCAGGAACAATAAAAAGAAGAGTGGCACAAAAGCTAATAAAAATAAAAGCAGTAAAAGATTTTAAAAAGTTTCGATGCAGGCAATAATTTAAGACTATTCAAATACAATTATATTGCAATCACACACTTAATGTGTATTAAGGAAGTTTCCTTCCAGTTCATAGCAAAACAATGAAGACTGCACCTTTACCAGTTTACCTGACGAATCCAGGTCTTGTGAGGCAAGACCCTTTCACTGAGGTCCCACTGCCATAAAGTCATTTCACACACACACACACATGCATGTTGGGAGGTGCCGGCGACTTTACTGCGTGGAGTCCAGCATCAGTGGGCGTTGCAGGAGTTTGATGGGAGGTCATATAAGAAGCCGCTCAGGCCTCCGCTACGTCTTAGTGTCGCTGGTCTGGACTGAGATCACTGGTCTCACTGCCTCTCTTTGTTGAAGGATACTGTTGGAGAAGGAACCAGTAGGGACACAGTGCAGCCATGGCAGGTGAGTCTGGAGAGGGACCTTGGGACTGGGACACTTTTCACACTGGAACTTCTTGAGGAATATTCTTCATTCATATCCCACATTATATTTCTTTCTTCCTTTTTCACAGTGTCCATGAGCTTATATTTCAGCAAAACATGGAAAACGTATATACCTAACCAGTGTATTTGGCAATTACAGTTATAATAACATTGTATATGTCACCCAAGACAATCTGTATTTTTATGATTTCAAACATCTTTGCAGAAAGTGGTGAGAAGGAGAAGACCAGGCCCAAAACTGTAAGTCCAACCTTTACTATACTGTTTGTAATATGTATTCTTTACTGTTTGATATCAAACAAGACTGAAAGGATGGAAGTTCCACCTTCAAGTGGTTGGTTAAAGTATAAAAATTTTCTCATTGATAATGGCTTGTACATATACGTGTTAAACGTATGTTTCCTGTCCTTACAGGCCACCGTCTGTGGCTACCCAATAAGCATCTTCTTCATCGTTGTCAATGAGTTTTGCGAACGCTTCTCCTACTATGGCATGCGAGGTGAGTCGGCTGTTCTGGATCGTTTCCTTTTGACTTTATTCATGTTTCTAGAGTGATTTATTTTCCTTTGCCTCACCTGCACCTATTGGTGGAAAGTAGATTTAATCAAGTATTGTAATTACGTCTAATCCTACAGGTATTGTTACTTTGCTAAACTCAAAAGATGTGCTATAACTTTTACTTTGAGTCTATTAACTACTTTATATTATATCATATTTTCATTCATGCACTGTACAGATGTTTGAGGCATCTGGCACACCTTCCTCGGTGTGCCAAATGGCAGCAATATTACAACAAATCTAACTGCTAACTTTTCTCCATCTCCCCTCCTCCTCCCTCGCTGTCGTGCAGCCGTGCTCGTGTTGTACTTCAAGTACTTCCTGCGGTGGGACGATGACTTCGCCACCACCATCTACCACACCTTTGTGGCCCTGTGCTACCTGACGCCCATCCTGGGGGCCATCGTGGCCGACTCGTGGCTCGGAAAGTTCAAGTGAGTTCCAAAGGCTGCAGGCAGGATTGCATTGGGCTTATTAAATGGTGCAGAACACATGGTGTCGTGCTGCACATGTTAAATACATTAAAACCTGTGGCTCAGCTGTTAAGTTTGATCCTTGGATTTTTGACCCTTGTGTATCTTATCTTTCTGAATCTGATGTTTAACTCGCTCCTTCCTCCTCCCTCCTCCTCCCTCCTCCTCTTCCTCCCTCTGCACAGGACGATCATCTACCTGTCCATTGTTTACACCGTGGGACAAATCGTCATGGCTGTAAGTGCCATCCACGACATCACAGATACCAACAGGGATGGCGTGCCCGACAACATGCCCCTCCACGTGTGAGTTGAGCCCGCTCAGAACAGCAGTACGGTGGATCAACACTCACAAACAGGTACTGACACTGTGTCTGTGCTGTTGTCCCCTCAGAGCTCTGTCCATGGTGGGTTTGATCCTCATCGCCCTGGGAACAGGAGGAATCAAACCCTGCGTTGCTGCGTTTGGTGGAGACCAGTTTGGAGACCATCAGGTACACAGAGAGGAAAGGGAACAAATCACAGGAACACCATGTATCTCCATAAATACATAAATATAATATTAATGACGAGATGTAAATATGAAATCCAGAACCTTTTCTATAAAATCTTTCCTGTAAAATCACATTTTACACTCATACACATAGACACCACCCTGTCCCTCATGTACATGCATGCGTGCACACACCACAGGCTGCACACAAGCATTATCTCTCTCTTTCTGAGTGTGCAATTAAACAGACGCTCAGCTATCTCTCGTCCTCTCGTCAGCACTTCTTGTATCTGTTTTGTTCCAGCTGGTTGTTTATTAACTGAAGTGCAGGTACATGTCCCATCAGACTTTATTACACTGTTCAAGGCCGGGGACAGAGATTATCTCTTAATATTAAAGATACTGCTGAAATGTTGCCTAAAGGTTTTATCAGGTAAGAAAAAAGTGCATCCAAGAATCTTTTGACTTCCTGTGTCCAACAGGAGAAGCAGAGAGGCACCTTCTTCTCCATCTTCTACCTGTCCATCAACGCTGGCAGTCTGCTGTCCACCATTATCACCCCCATCCTCAGAGGTGAGCGTGGCGGCGGAGCATGAAACATGGGATTGACACAAATGTGGAATTTGAAGCAAACGTGTGTTAATGTCTTTGTGTGGTTTCCAGCTCAGGAATGTGGCATTCACTCTCAGCAAAAGTGTTACCCGCTGGCCTTCGGTGTCCCCGCCGCTCTCATGGTCGTCGCTCTGAGTAAGAACTTTCCATTTCTTTTTGAGCTGTTGGTTGTTACCTGCAGATCAGTGCTGTTTGTAATGAGGAAGGATTCACTAAACATACCCTGCAGACATAGAAGACAAATGAAAACAACACTAATAGTTTATCATCACAATGAATGGTCTCATGTTGTTTTCCCACTAAAAAGTAATAGACTTTATTCACCATTCTTCAAATGAAAGCTTCTCCTTCACCTTCATTAACCAATCCTGGATTTTAAACAGCAATCAATTGACAATCAATTAACAATTAATATTTTCCTTTGACAAAGACCTTAATGTTCACATATGTGTAATATGTGCGTGTGTCTGCAGTTGTGTTCATTGTTGGAAGTGGCATGTACAATAAGACGGCCCCTCAAGGCAACATCATGGTGAAAGTCTGCAAATGCATCGGGGTAAGTGATGTATTCAAAGCATGAGAATAGATTTGACATGGTTTCAAATCAAACCTTTGGAATTCACATCTGTTCACAGTCTCAGTTGCAGTGTACATTTCAGTCAGAGGCTTAAAATGTCCTTTCTGCTTCCTGTAGTTTGCCATCAAGAACCGCTTCAGGCATCGCTCCACTCAGTACCCGAAGAGGGAACACTGGATGGACTGGGCAGACGAGAAATACGCGGTAAGTGCAGCACACACACACACACACACACACACACACACACACACACACACACACACACACACACACACACACACACACACACACACACACACACACACACACACACACACACACACACACACACACACACACACACACACACACACACACACACACACACACACACAAACACAAACAGATATTTTCTCTATTTCTGTCCAGAAACTCCTGATCGCTCAGGTGAAGATGGTGCTGAAGGTGCTGTTCCTCTACATCCCACTGCCCATGTTCTGGGCTCTCTTTGACCAGCAGGTATCTACTGGTTTGCTCCCTCACACACTATAGTATGTGATTGTGTGTGCGATTCCCATCTTGTGGCATACACAGAAACACCTCTTGCATGCTCTGGAGTTCATGTCTGAAAACAGTTAAGATAAGAGCTGTGTCTCCTCCTCAGGGCTCGAGATGGACCCTCCAGGCGACCACCATGGACGGGGACTTTGTAGGTTTCCAGCATTTTTTTACAAAATCCCACTTTATTTGCTCAAACCACAATAAAGCCTCATTTAAAGTTCTTCTTCTCCTCTTCAACAGGGAGTCCTCATCATCCAGCCCGATCAGATGCAGGTAAGACAAAGCGTTTGTCACATTTTACTTGTCCTGGTGTCTACACGCTGACGGTGTGAGCTTTAAAGGAGCAACTCACTTTCTTCTCACCAGACTGTCAACCCCATCTTGATCCTGATTCTGGTGCCAATCGTGGACAGTGTGCTCTACCCACTGATTGCCAAGTGCAATGTAAACTTCACGTGAGTTCGATTTTAACAGTTGACGATGAAATCTTATATTTATCGCACACCAGATTAGAACCAGAGGATTTGATAGTTGAGAAAAACAATATAAAGTGTTATAAATCATTGAGATACTAGTATACAGGTTTGTTGTGGTGTAATGTTTTTTTGTGTCCTGATGTGTTTGAATATGTGGACATGAAATCAAATGAGTGTGTGTGTGCAGTCCGTTACGGAGGATGACTGTCGGGATGGTCTTCGCCGCTCTGGCGTTCGTGGCCGCTGCTCTGGTCCAGATACAGATCGACGTGAGCACAACACACACATGAGAAACATCTTTTAACAACCTGCACCTCGTGAAACACAACTCACACAAACAACACTCCTGCTCCTCTCCTACAGCAAACCCTGCCCAAGTTCCCATCAGACTCTGTGAGCCAAGCCAAGTTCATCAACATGGTGAACACGTCGCTGCCCATCAAAGCAGGAACCAACAACTTTACCCTGGAGGCGTACACGGTACACCAACAATTCAGACTCATTAAGACTTAGTGGCTGTGCTCTGAGACGTATGGACGTTGAATAATGTTTTTCTTCCCACAGGCGAGTGAGGATTTCCTGACCTTCGATGACTCGTTCAATCTGATCCTGCCCAACGCCACCTACCCGAACAGTTTGAAGAATGGCTCTCGATATACTATCGTCATCTTCCAGGATGGGGTTATACCGAGTACTGAAACTGTGAGTATACCTGGCCAATGTACAGGGTTGAAACTTGATCAGCATACTTGACTAAATGTGATTTCAGTTGGACTTTAATTAAGTTTGATTCCTTTCTCCACTGATTATATGAAAAGATGTGGACAATATCTAAAGTATCTTTTTGTATTTGCAGTTCAACGACACCACACAAAAGCCGGAACAAGGAGCTAACACCATCAGGCAAGTTTCACATTGTTACGAAGCTTGTAAGCGTTTGTGTAGAAGGCCTGAGAGGACACGAGTACTTTTTTGTTCTATTACATTTTGATTTGTTATATTGTTTCTAAAGTGTTGTTTTCTCACCTGTTGTGCACTGACTTCTCCTTCCCTCAGATTCCTGAACGGCTTTAGCTCCGTTCTGAATGCCACAATGGGTAGCCTGGACTTCAAGGCCATCACCAGCAACAGCATGTCAATATACGTCGACGTGCCACAGGGGAAGTAAGACTGATGTTTCATTATATACATATACGTCACATGCAGTTGTACTTTAGAGGATGTTTGCCCTGAATGCTGTTTTTCTTCCCGTGTCAGTGCTGAGTTCCGGATCAAGAATGAGGCTGAAGAGGAGTGCATCTACAGTCAAGAACTGGGCTTCGGCAGCTCGTACACTCTGATGATCCTGCCCACGTTCACATTTGGGCCAAACGTAGGTGGTGAAAACACCTTGAGTCACAGTATATGTCACTTTTTCACTGAGGGGGCTCATCTGGATTTCTGTCTTTGTCCCGAAGTGCGCAGATAGCATCCGATCAGTGATGGACATCAGGCCCAACACCATCCACATGGCCTGGCAGATTCCTCAGTATTTCCTCATCACTGTGGGAGAGGTGGTCTTCTCTGTCACCGGCTTGGAGTTCTCCTACTCACAGGTAGAGGCTGCTTTCATCATGTATCTGACACGGACCAGGCAGCTCCGCTCTTCTCTTTCTATGACTCTAACACTCCGTCGTACGTCGGATATTAAAGTTTATCCTGAGATGCGTGTCTTTTGTTTTCTGTAACATTCAGTCCTAATGTCGTTTTGCTCTGCAGGCCCCGAGCAACATGAAGGCCGTGCTGCAGGCTGGATGGCTGTTGACTGTGGCTGTCGGGAACATCATTGTGCTTGTTATCGCAGAGGCTGCAAAACTCCCAGATCAGGTGGGCGGATTTTATTTCTAACAGTAGACGTGTATTCTCCTCACTGACCCTGGGCAAGTAAATGCATATAATTTGTGCATGAAACTGGATGTAAATGCATTTGATTGAATAAGAAGATAAAGTTTCTGTGTCTTTTGCAAATTCAAGGACTCAAGTATTTCTCCTAAAAGTTGCAATGGAATGACAACATGTCCTTAAGGTTCATTGTAAACCTGCTGTGACACAATCCAAAAACATTCATCTCAAGGTTTTCCTTTATATAATTAATGTAATTAACACTATTGTCCAAACTCTCTGCTGCCCTCATGTGTCCAAAAAGCAGTTCTGACCCCAATCTCACGACCATATAACTTGAGTCTGATAAATAACTCATATTATATTAATGCAACAACAATAAAAAAAGTGCTAATTTCACTTCGTTTTAGGGCTTTAATGCTTAACTCCATTAATAATGTAGCTTTCCATTCAAATTTTCATGTGTAAATTAACTTAATCCCTTAATGTAACATTTTGCAACCTATTTTTTAAATATTTTCCAGATTTGTGTAGTGGAGCTATGACCCAAACCTCTAATCCCAACTCTAACTCTAATATGCTAGGGTCCCTAAAGTGTAGCTCTGTAGAAATCATGCACCAGTGCTGGGGAACAAAAAACACAAGTTCCCATTCATATTAAACAGATGCATCTCTCTCAGGTTCTCATTATGTGCTGTGTAGCGCTCGGGAACATAGGAATTACATTTTTATGTCTTTAAATTAATCCTCTCCTGGCTCCAGCTCCATATTTGATGGACACATATTAGAATCTTCTCTAATATCTCTCATCAAGTGCAGTTCCCCAAAAATGTCCTGGGCTGAGATCAACTTTAACGCTGTGTGTGTGTTTGTGGTCACTAGTGGGCTGAGTACATCCTCTTCGCCTCTCTGCTGATGGTCGTGTGCGTTATCTTCGCCATCATGGCCCACTACTACACCTACATCGACCCGACCAAGATAGAGGCCCAGTTTGCCGAGATCAGTCCCGATGAGAAGAAGCGGAAGAACTCGATGGAGATGGCCAGTAAGGACAAGGTCAAGCCCCGCGACGAGGGCAGTTCCTCTGACTCCAGCTCGGACGAGGAGGAAATCCCACAGTCCAAGATGTAAAGCCACCTCCCTTTCGTGCCCGAGAGTGCCTGCGCCTCTTTGACCATTTTGGCAATGCACTGTTGTACATGCAGTTAGAATGAATGGATGACCTGAGGGAAATGGTGCAGAAAACGTGAAGAACACACAAACAGGGCTTCGATGGGGAAGCTCTTGCTGGACGCTATTAGTGAAGGATCACGGCAAACACTATTATCTCCCAATCGTTTAAAGACGTTACTCAAACAATTAAAATCCCTGGATCTCTGCTGGTTATTAATTTTCCATCTTGCTGTTGTAAATTACTTTTTATGATTATTTCTTTTTGTTTAGCATCTTAATGTGAAACCATTCCAACATTTGTATTTATTTCCAAGCACAGTGTGTTGTATGTATTGTAATATACTGTCACTATTTTGTATGCATGACCTTATCACAAGCTTCAGGTTAAAATCTAAGTCTGAAATGTCTATTGTCCCCCTAAGGAAAAAAACGTACTCGTGTTGTTGGTAAATATTTATATCAGCAGTAGTTTTGTAAAAACTATGTAATGGCTTAATTTCAAATAAATTTCCTTTTCCTTGTACAAACCCTTTTGTAATTATGTGAACAATATCACACACACATTGTTTGTGTTTTAACGTCGATATTTGATGACTGGCAGTAAAAGTGCAGCCGCGGCTCATGGGAATGTGGGTCATTAACGTGTCACGCTCACAGGGGCGGCGTAATAATCCGCCATAACAATAATGAATGTCGCTGCCAATCCATCAAGTACATGAAACCTCTAAAAAAACTAAAATGTCCACCTCCTCGTGGAGTTAGAAGAAAATGAAAAACGTGCAAGTTCTGTTACCATTAGATCTTTATTTCTCATGTCACTTTGAAAGCTTACAAGGAGCTTACATTTAACTTGGGAATTCTCAAATGACACAAGCAAAGATTATATACAGTACTATAAACTGTCAGCTATGATAAAGGAGACCAAATGTACACATTTTTGTAGTTATTTCCGTAGCATATGTTTTTCTGTAAGGTATAGATATTTTTTGCCCATATCCATAAAGCATTCCATATTTCCATACTTAACTCTTTGCAGTTATAAAAATATCAGATATTTCTTAATTTCTTTCAATCCCTGTGTTGACAAGTGCGTCTTGATGCAACTCCTCAACATTATTGCTGCGTTAGCACAGTAGTAAAATTCTGGAACTCTTAAGTAAACATATATAGTAAAACATGGCTATTAGCAACTTTTTTCGTTTTGTGGTTCTTTTTTCCTCCTCTTACAGTTTTTCTTTAAATACTCGACACACTTTCAAAGTGCAAAAAAAACTGATCTGAAACTTAGGAGAGAAAAAAAAAAAAGGTGCAAATCATACTACAAACATCTGGTGAAAGCGTAAAAGAGGACATGGCACTTCTATAGCATGGCGTGGAAGTCAGAGCACGCACGTCTGGAGCGAGGGGATCTGGATGGCGTTGGTTTCTGCAGCTTGGCGTGTCCTGATATACGGTTTAGTTTGGCCATGAGCGAGTGTCATGATGAGATTGCCTGCGACGGTCCTCAGCCCTCACTTTAGCTTTGCAAGTAACGTAACGGAAAAATAATACTTCACATGATATCACCTTTCGAACCATAGTGGTTCCTGTGTTGTTATTAAGAGCCGCTGCTGACACGTCGACCTTCATTCTTGTCCTAAACAATTTAAAAACTGACTTAAATTGTCTAAACATCAGCACAGGAAGGAGCTCCCCTCCCTGACTACAAAAACTAAGGAAAAGTTTCTGCCTCTAAACAAAATCAGCTTAGTATCAGAGTTAGTTTAATGATTCAGCAGGTGATTGAAATGAGAGATCGGAGCTCGGTCACACCCGAGACAAAACACTGATGAATACTGAACTGAGTCTCACTCACCGACGAGTAAATAAAAAGTGTGTGATGAAATGCCAGAACATAGTGTGTGTGTGTGTGTATCTTATAAAGGCAAGGCATTTTCTGTTCCGTCGGAGTAACTCTTGAAATCTTTAAATATCTACTTTTAAACATTATCAATATCAACAAAATGTGCATGACCATTTTGTACACAGTGATTCATTTCCCGCAATGACGACTTGTAATCATGTACAGCATGGCGACACCCTCCCTCCCCCATCCTCCTCCTCGCACTGCCTCGGAGGACAAAGTCCACTTAAAGCACTTTACCTGAGGTTTCATTAAGAATGCTGCAATTTGCCTAAACAGGGAGTCTTACATACGCAAGAGCACACATGCACGCACGCACACTCGCAGACGCACACACGCAGCTTGCACACTCAGATGATATCCCTGCAGGTTCATCAAGCATGCTTTCAGAGGTTCTGGGGATATGACGCCTGCATTCAGAAGGGGACTCCAGTCTCGTCTGGGTTTTAGGGGGAGATCTTCAGCTCCTTGCTGAGCAAACTCTGAGTCCAGAGCCCAGAGTCCGACTTGGCTGCTGTTGTCGTTTTTCCCGGCGGGTTGAGCCGACTTTTGAGTCACAGCCAAATCCACGAGGGGGGTTCTGCTGCCCCCCCTGTCTTAAGAGGCAAAAAGAAGCTCTCCAAAGTATCTTCCGCTTCAGAGTTCAGTCTTTTTTTTTTTTTTACAGGCTGGGTTGGTGGCCCCCTCCCCACACCCGGGAGTTCAAACATGGTCAACTGGTATTGAATGCGTTGACCCCCTGACTTTAAACCCTCTGAACTGGCTGTGGTGTTGGGGGGGGTGGGCCTGGGAGAGCAGGGCGGGTAGCAGAGAGCGAATCACTATGGGGAGGAGGAGGAGGACGTTCTGCTTGTGGAGAAGCTGCAGGAAGCACGAGACAGGAATGGCAGAGATTAGTAAATTCTGTCTGCAACTCAAACTAAACAAATGCTAGATCTGTTTGATGAAATCAGATGAACATCAGAGTATATTTAAATCCAGAGCTAAAAGAGGCCAAAGGATGCAGGACAGATGCCGACCTGGCGTTATTGTTATTGGACAAGTCGGGCATTACTTTAGCTCTCAAACGGATGTTCATATACCAGGTCTGACCTGGGTCAGAGTGGAACTGTTACCTCTGCAGCCTGTGGACCATGTGGGCCACCAGGGAGTCGGAGATGCTGGGGTAGGACTCCTCAGCCAGCAGGATGGCCTCCCTCAACTCGTCCAGGACCATGGGGTTCCCGTTCACCTGCTCCTGTCTCGCCTTCAGCTGAGAGCGGGGAGAAGGTAGATCATGGAAAATGTTCAGTAACCAGTGTAAGAGAGAAAAGGAAATACAGCCTCTAATCAGACCAGTCACCCATGAATTTGTTCAGTGCTGGGGAATGAAACCATTTACATATTGTTCTGAGCCTGTGGACTTTCAAGGACCCCCTGCGGTCCGTCGACCCAGTTTTTACCACTCAAACTAACCCAAAAAGATAAGCAGTGAAAGCAGCCTCAGGTCAGTTCAGGCACAGACTACACCCTCGGAAAACTCCACTCTGAGTCTTGTGTTCAGCTGGGATCGTGTCAGTTCACTATTTCCAACGTAGAGAAGTCATGAGTGTAAACAAGACTAATCTGTGGCAAGCCCAGCTGTTTGTTATCCACATGTAGCTCCTTACCTCAGCTAATGCAGGAGTGATGACTGTGGCCAGGCTCTGTGAATAAGGCCTCTTTGGAATGTCTTTCGTCTGCGGACCAAACAGAGAGATGTGAGATGGGGAGAGAGGGAGTGGGAGTAACACAGCTTCACCTTGGGGGGGTTTCTTTTAAGAGCACAGCAGGCAGCTTTCCCCAAATAACACCACACCATCTTATCATGGGTTAGTTCTAAAAGTGTGATGAGGACGGCTTTTGCGTTTCTGAATTGTTTGACACAAACAACAAGACACAGGTTTGTCCTTTTCTACTGTCCACCTCGGACGGGAGACAACCACTGGTCTCACCTGATCTGCGGCCCCCGACTGGCCCTCCCCATTCTGCAGCTTCTTGGGGTTCTTCTCTCGGATGGTGAAGATCCAGTCATCACTGCCAAAGTCGTTCCCTCCCGACGCCTGGCCATCCTGCTCTCTGATTGGACAGATACCAAACAGGAAAGCACTAAGTGGAGAGCAATAACATGCAGACACGACTCGTAAGAACGACAGAGGAATCAATTAGGATTCTGAAAACAGCAACTTACGAGTCAGACTCATCAGAACTGGACTCTGTGGTTCGAGACTGCTCTGCCTTCCACCTCTTGTACTTGTCCACCAGCTCGGTCAGGTACGAGGTCTTCTTCGCATGGCGAACAATCAGCTTATGCTTCAACAGCTCTTTGGCAGTTGGTCTCTGTGGAAGAGAAGAAAATGAGTCAGGGAAAAAGAGAATGAAAGCCTGTGCAGAGTAAATAGTCACATCTGCAAAGAAAACACTTACAAAACTGGGCTCTTTATTGAGACAGGCCTCGATAAACTCCTTAAGCGGTTTGCTGTAGTTTCCCTCCAGTGTCGGCGGGTTGTTCTTTGGGATGAGGAATAAAACCTTCATGGGATGGAGCTCTGAGTGCGGCGGCTCGCCTTTCGCCAGCTCGATGGCCGTGATGCCTAGAGACCAGATGTCAGCCTGGAATGCAAAGGGAGACACTGTGACAATTTTACTACTTCATTTTCTTCCCTGGACTCCCAGCTGAGATCCTCTTTCATGGGTCTAGCAGTGTTTCCAAACTTCTCTGTTCTAGGAGCTCGAAAACTCTGGAGAAGCTGTATTGAAGTGTAGGGTATGAATAAACATCAGTGGCTTTGAACGTACCTTAAAATCGTAGGCCGACTGCTTGATGACCTCGGGTGCCATCCAGAAGGGCGTGCCGACGAAGGTGTTGCGTTTGATCTGGGTGTCGGTGAGCTGGCCGGCCACGCCGAAGTCTGCCAGCTTTACCTCCCCTTGCTCGGACAGCAGCACATTGGCGGCTGCGGGGGGGGGGAGAGGAAGGACAGACGGTGTGATTCGACACAGACTAGACACCGAGCGAGAAGCTTCCCTACGTCTTCAGTCGCTTCTGTCAAAGCCGTTTATCTGCATCGCCAATTTATTTAATAAACAGGGAAACAACTGTCAAAAGCCTTTTAGTGCTCGCCTCAACTCCCCACTGACATACAAGCTACACAATGAATGAAACCCTGAGTGGACTCAATGCCATTAACGTGTTATGTGATATTGGTGTGATGCCATTTAGTCAGCTGAAACCTGTGTCCTCTAACAGCAGCACTCTCTGTCCGTCGGCTACCTTTGATATCCCGGTGGATTTTCTTCTCCGAGTGCAGATACTCCAGGCCCTTCAGGATCTCCCTCAGGATGGTGGCGATTTGGGTCTCGTCCAAGGATCCAGGCTCCATCTTCAGGACAAACAAAAATGGTGAGCTGCAGCTGTCGGCTAAGTCCAAAGATAAAAATACTACTTTTGTTCAGATTCAAAACAGGAGGCACAAAAATTGACAAATAAAATAGGAAAATGAAAGTTAGAAGTATTTTGGGCCTCGTTAGGCGTTTTCTGATGTGTCATTAAACCAGTTAACATGAGTAGGAAAGAAGTACAGAGCTCAGAACAAGAGTAACACTGTGAATCACTTACCAAGTCTAATGCTGAGCCTCCTCCTAGATACTCCATAATGATCCATAACTTAGAGTCCTGGAACAGTGGAGACAGAGACAGAAGAGAATGAGCTGTCGGTGATGAGCACAAGGCCGTCATTAAGGGCTCTGGTGCATTTTCATTAACGGGGTTACTGGCTTATTGCGAGGTGTCAAGAGCCAGGATGCAGGTTATGATGTCAGCAGGGGGGGTGGGCTTGGTGGGCGTCTAAACCAACTGAGACTAATCTGTTTTTAATTTAGGATTACTCAGGGGCAAGCGTGGGTAGAAAGAGAGAAATCCTTTTAAGTGTCACTAAATCTGAAGACTTGGAGGTTTGGTTTATGGGGTAAAATAACAAATATCACCTTCAGGTAGGAGCCGTAGTACTTGGTGACGAAGGGGCTGTCACACTGGCTCAGCACTGTGATCTCCTGCTGGATGTCTTCGATCTCGTCCTCGGCCTCCTCCAGGTCTATGATCTTGATGGCCACCACTTTCTGCGTGCGGTTGTCGATGCCTTTGAACACCTCGCCGAACGAACCCTTGCCAATGCGCTCCAGCTTGGTGAACAGCTCCTCCGGGTCCGCTTTGGTATTCTGGCGGTGATGGGGAGGGGGAACAAAGCAGGGAGGAAAGGGAAGGAGGGGGTTTAAAAAAAAAAAGAGGAAAGAAACAGAAATAAAAAGGAACGTTTGAAAGGAAATGAATGTCGGGGAGTAAATAGGAAACGCCAGCAGGGGGCCATTCTTACAGGATACATTAATTCACTCATTGCGACACCTTGTGTTTTTGTACAGAAAACGACACAGGAGAATGAAAGGGAAAGAGTGTAATAACATGCGGATTAAAAAAGAATTGAAATAACACAAAACATGTGTCTGAATTACATTTTAGTCCTTCAATATCCAGCTGTATCTTTGGGGTTTATCGTCCTTTTTCATCCCATTCACATGATTCAAATTGAAGATATATGCCAGTGTATTGATTAGTCTATTAAATGTCTAATGTCTTGTTTTGTCCTATCAACAGCCTAAAACTTATCCAAATTATATGTGGAATATTGCCTGACTCCTGTGCTGGTAGTGTATGAGTGATGTATGATAGAGACATCTTATTATAATGTATCTTGAGGCTATTATTTCAAACTGTGTAACGGCAGTCTGACAAAGGACCTCTGAATTTGTATTTCCAACTTTTCAGGGGTAGCACAGTGCAGCGTGTATATCTGAGCGTGGAATGAAAAAACCTAATCATACGCCGCAGGAAGTGAAGTGAAATGACTTAACTCTCCAGAGGCCGTTATGTGGGAAACACAAGAGCGGTCGCTGACAAAAACAACTTGCTTTTATGACCTCTTTTGAGCAGGGAGAGGGTCGATACGCATGTTTTGAGCTCACAGAAAAACAGCCCTCTTAGAAAAGAAGGGATCCTTGTGTCACCAGAGGAGATTGTGTCAGTGCCTTGAAATAGATTTGTGAGGAAAGTGTGGTGCAGAGCAGATGAAGAGGTGATAAAGTGATGAGTTATTCAATAAAACAGAGAGATGCTTTGTTGGGAGCAGGAGGGTGAAACTGGAACAAGAGCCTCTGGTCAATACTGACTCCTGCTGCAAACTTACAATGTGCATTGTTGGAGTTGGAGCTGTATTAAAATCAATGTTTGCATTGAATTCACAAGCAACAACTTTGATTCCACTCGCCTCAGTGTCCTGTAGTTACCTCCACACAGGATGGTTTGTTTTCCTCTGCACTCTATATCTGCTAGTTAGCAGGATTATGCAAAAACTACAGGACGGATCACCTCAGTACTTGATGGAGAGACAGAAAAACCTTCTAATCGCCGTTAAAATGTCCTAAATGGAGTGAAGCCTTCCTCAGTGGGTGTCTGCAGTTTGTCTCGTCTCCAGCATGTTCTCTCCAGATTCTGCATCTGCACTTCCAGACCAGATAAGCCTGCCACAAGCCGGCCCAGGGAATACAATGTGATGCACCAAGCCATTTACATTAGGAGCAGTTATCTCCTCTAGTTATCTATGCAACGCAATTACCCCCTATAGCAACCATCCTAAAGATAGCAGGCGAGAAACGAGGCTCATGTGTGCACCATGGATTCTACTTCTTTTTAAATATACACTCACATCTGTTGTACCATGATTTGACTTACTTATTCTTATGCTCTTGTGTTTGACTGTTTGTGTGAAACTCGATGCCTGAATTTAATCTAGTTTCTTTCCTTCACTTTGCACAATTTGTAATTCACCTTATTCTCATGTTTTTCTATATTTTGATCTGCAGAGCTCTGCTGCCTTCAAGGGATGGAGGAAATATCTGAATCGTGCATCTCCATTCCTGTCTCGACAAGACGTGGCATTAGATTGCAAATTATAGTCGTTGTGATCCCATGAGTAGAGACAACATGTCCTACATCTGCAGCTTGGATACCAGGTAAGTGCGCAGTGCACGAACCAAAACAAGGAGTGAAGGAGTGGACATTTTGTTCCGGCACTGACCTCCACTAGAAGCCCCACACACAGCCGTCTTACCTGCATCCCTGGCAGGTGTCCCTGGACGGGAGAATGGGCCATGGTGCTACTGCTGCCTGGATGTGCGCCTCGTCCGGCGGCCGCAGCGCTGAGCTCCTCCCCGGCTTCACCTCTGTGCACAGTCCCGCTGAATGTCAGCAACCCTCCAGGACCAGTTTACCCAGACCCGTGGGGGGTGGTGCTTTTAGGAGAAGGAAATGTCCTCCACACACACCGGAGCTCCTTCTCCTGCGTCGGAACAACCCAAGTCCCCCAAAAAACAGCTGAGCAAGCTAACGGGCTGCTGCTAGCTAATGCTAACCCTGGAGAAATCCGCAATGTTAGCTTGCTAACCGATGCTATGCGTTAGCTAGCGGGTTGAATCCAAACTCAGGGGAAACATGCTGCTGCAGCAAAGTCCACGTTGCAGAAACGAGGATCCAACAACAGATTTTTTATCCCAATGAGCCAAACTGTCACTTTGTGCTCGCGGATTCTCTCGCTGACGGGCTTGTCAGCTAGCTAGCATGGTTAGCTCGCTTGCTAGCCGACCTGACGAACGTTGTCAGCGGACGGACTGGGAGCTGGATCCGCCTGCATGCCGCAGATGTCAGCCACGGAGCGGAGGCTTGGGTGCAGCGATCCCCCCGCGGTTTATTCTTCACTTTGCACCGACTCGTCTCCGGCTACAGCTCCGGCATCCGCGCCGAGGATCGCCCGCCAGTGTTGTTGTTTCCCCCCTCTCACTTTCGTCCCGAACTCTCGGCCATCTTGTCGGTGCCCGTGACGCCAGGCTGGGCGGATCCGGATCCGGATCAACAACAACACCCCGACCCCTCTTCTCATCCAGGTGATGGAGCTGGAGTCAGGTGGAGCCAAGGGCTTTAATATCTCCAGGTGAGTGTCTGTTTCTGCAGAGCCACACTAAACAACACAGCTACATGTGAGCTGGGGATTTGGTCCAAATGGTGAGAAGTCTTAAATAAACTATATATTATTAAACTGTTATATTGTGCATGAAAGCCTCTTGGATCCCATGCAGCAATGCGTAAAATCTCTGGACTCATGATGCACCTTAGGCCAGGCAGTTTTATTTATAAAGCGCATTTCAAACACAAGGGTAGATCCAAGCTTCTGCATAAAGTACAGAATCTGTATAAAATTGTTGAAGGAGTAAAATAATATAAACACAAATATATAGGAATGTGTAAAATAATACATAGTAATCAGTAACTTTATTACAACTACCTACAGATCAATAAAACAATATCAATAATTGTATTCGATACCATATAATTGTCATTGACAGCAATTAAATATATATATCTAGTATAGACCTGCAGAAAGTACAGGCATAATGTGCTGTTATTTGAGTTAAGCTCAGTTTAAAAGGTACAATAAAATATAATTTGTTGAGAAAAATCACAAAATACATATGAGCAAAAATATTATTTCCCAGCCCTGCACTACAGCATGTTCTCTCTCATAGCCAGTAACACTCATACAATATACTATTGCATGTCCATGCATGAAGATAATACACTAACATTGGGAGTATCAGCCTAAACTACATGTTTTCAGATTTTCCAGTTTGCAGTGCAGCTACATTTGAAGTGACGTTTCTCCACCGTGACCACAAGAGGGCGCCAGAGCACCAAGTTGTCCAGCAGCGTCCCCGTGTGACGTAGAGGCTGATTCCGGGCCAACGCCGGTGCAGCATCGCGTGCTGCGGCGCTGGAATAATGATGGGACGCTTAGGAGAGCATTAAAGGAGCATCTGATATCCCACAGTATCATGCAATACACATTAATATCCGAGGCCTGAGTACAGTACCTGAAACTGTGCATGCATGGTGCAGGCGAGTGGTGGAGAGAATCCACATGCATGACTCAAACAAGATATTACGAAGGCATTGCTGCAGGATTGCGTTAAGGATCTGACTCATGAAGGTGCTATTACACAAAGAGATTCTGCAGGAAACGATACATAGAACGACACCACATGAAAAACCAGATTGCAGAACAATTACAACACTCACTCACACTAACATACACACACATACGCCTGTGTGTGTCTCTACAAATACATATTTATGCAGGAGTGTGTGCGCGCAGCCCTGAGCGCCTCCTCATCATCACCGCGTCCAGGGCACAACGCGTGTACAGTGGGAAGCACTAGCTCCCTCCTCCATGCGTAAATTATGTAGGGCAGGACGGGAATGCATTGTACCTCCATTCCATTTGAGAAAAACTCCGGCCGGTGAATGTGAGCAGAACCAAACAAGGGGAAATTCAAATCTGACAAAGCAACCTTCTTCTTCTTCCTCCTCTTCTTCGTTTTGACAGAGGCGGAGTGGCGCATCACGACCTGTCTATTGTGAAGCCAAGGAGAAGAAAAGATGGACATCACGGACCAAGGAGCTCAAATGGAGCCGCTCTTACCAACGGTAAGACACAACACTCACACCTTTCACCTGCATCTACTGTTGAATCAGAAACTGAGCCTTTATGTAATTCCTCTTTAGAATAAAGCACGCACAGTTTGGGTGAAAGGGTCCCAGCCATGTAGCTGGGATTCATTTCAATACATGCATTTCAAGATGTGCCTCATTCTGACGGCTTCTGTGTCGCCAGGACATCACAAAGGATGTTGCGCACCAAAAATTGACAAAATGGATCTTTTCACCGTGTGCACTATTCATATACTACTCACTACAAACGCCTACGCCTTCTCACTGGAGGCATTAGTGATGTACTAGAGCTGGTTAAAATCTAAAATATAGTCCATGCACTGTCTGACCAGTTTTATATCTATAGAAGCAAAATCATATGGTTTATCAGTCGACCCAGTTTTTATTTCCTTTATGTAACCTGCTGAGGATTCAGTGCTGCAGGTGCAAGATGTTGAGACGAAAACACGAGGAGACAAGACAAGAGAGATCTATGTCTAATCAGATGTTATGAGATCACTATGTTTATCATCATTGTTTATTCCAGTATTTCCATCATCTCAAGTGCAGACCTGTGACACAAGCATCCCAGAGAAAGACTAATTTCACTGAGGCAAACAGTGTAGTCCCTCCAGCGTGGCATCAGGTTGTATCACCTATAAGAAGAGTACAACAGGGCTCCAACAGCATCTGAGCCCACGAGCATCACATCTCAAGCACCACACACTGAGCCACTTGAGGGCAGACCCTCCTGTGGTCAGCTTCCCCTCTTTAGCATTCAGGTGTGACTGTGAGAGAAAGAAATCTGAAAAGCATATCCAGTGCCTTGGATTCACCGTCGATGCCACAGGAGGAAGATGAAATATATGGTTTCACCACGTTTAAAGGCAGCCATTTCTCTGGAGGCAGATCAATACTCTGCCTCTATTTGTGGACGTGTTACATGAGGACTCATTTTCCATACAGCAGCAGCAGCAGCAGCCGGTGAGAGCTGGTGTCAGGAGCTCATGTGGTGTGATGGCTGTGCTGTTTCCTCCGCAGTCTAGATGCAGTGTGGTCTGCTTCCCTGTCACTGTAAGACATTGCTGCTCTCCCCCCCACAAACATCCCTCTGCCTGCGCAACAAGCAAATGCGTTGTCATGGTTTCACCAGAATGTGTATGGGCATGTGAGGTGTTCGTAAGGTGAGAATCTCAGGGTCTTCACACTACACAACAGGGCTAAAAAAACTATTGTGCCCCATTCTAGCAAGTTACCAGGTTCCCAAGGTCAAGCATCAGCATATGTTAAATTTACAGCAGGAAGGACCGTATCTGAAGGCATCATTGCTGTATCTCTGAGCTGCCTTTCAGTTCAGACAGCTCGCTGGTTTCCTATATGCTTCAGAATCGGTCATGACAGTAATACACCCACACACCTCACTTTTTGTCCCATTGACTGATTTCTTGATGTTCTTTGACTTGCAGGAACAAAGTTCCCAAGAAAATGCAGATGTGGTGAGTAGATTTCTTCACTTGGTCCATAGCCTGCAAAACAAGGTCACATTGATTTGCTGGGAAATAACAATGATAACTCAATTTAATGCACTTGTTAAAAAGTGGTTTTAAAACACAGGATAAAATCATAAAAAAATCAATAGTTAAAGTAATAAAATAGGAAAGAATAATATAGAGGAGGTCATAAAAAAGGCACAGACTGCAGTGGTGGAACTTAAATAGTGATCTTACTTTCTATACTTTAGCAAAATCATACTTCTACCAAAATGTACTTCACAGTATATGTTTATTTTACAGCTATAGTTAATTTGCAGATTGAGATTCTTGTTGTCTTCTAAAATATTTAAATAGATATCACATGCAATAGTAAAAATACAGCTAATGCACGTATGATTCAGTAATGTCATAATTATATGAGTCACAGGAGGGAGAATACTTTTTCCTTTGATATTTGAGGTATAACTTGTTGATAATCTGTCTCAATGTTTAATTAAATAGTTTGACTTAGTTATAGTTGAGTATTTTTGCAGCTTTGTTTTGTTAAGTAAAGGATCGAAATGATTTTTCCAGCTGAAGTTTTACAACACAGGACAAGATGGTGAATATCCTCTAAACGTTTAAAGCTCTTCCGCACGACTTGGTGATAAGTAGATAAATAATTAAAACTTAAAAGTGAAATACACAGAGGCAGATAACAGGCCGGTTGCTCTAGTTTCCTGATTGATCCGATGGAAAAAGCCTGATTCCATTCGGCTTCTATAATCAATAATTTACAGTAACATTGCACAACTCTATTTGGCTTGTATCTTTAATCAAGCAGCTTGTTACGCTTTTAGAACACAATGGTTGCTGGTGTTGCTGTGCATCCAGCAGGCTGTGAACAGGATGAATAAATAATAAAAGATAATGGGAATTAAGTGGAGTTCAGGCTTTGAAAAGCTCACAGGGTCTGAGAGTAAGCAGAGGCCCGAGAGGAGTTCTGATGCATGCATGTCGTCGGACAAAATATTGCTTATGCAACCGTGGGCCGTGAGCCAGACTGAGGACAAGACCGAGCTAATGTCTGCCACTGACCAAACTGTGAATCTTCCACTCACTAAAACTTCATTTCTATTTATCCCACATTACTATGAAGAGGTGTCCCACTTTTTATTGCATGGTATCTAATTATGAGTGCACTTGTCAAAGCAATATGTAGGGTAGAGATTTGTAGAAGGGCCTATTTCCAAATGTTATGGGTTACAAGTTTGCTGTGTGAGTATATCAGGTTGTTTTTTATTGATATATTTTTGAGTAGATTAAACCCTGTAACTAAGTTTCCTAATGTCCCATGCTGAAGAAAATACGCACATAACCACCTGCAAAACCACAATGTGTCATTTTACTCGAGGCAAGCTGTTTCATTGCAGTCTAACTCGTCTAACCAGGCTACAGCTAACAACGGAGCCACAGATATGAGAGTGTTAATTATTCAGTCATTTCACTGTTCAAATAGACTCATTTCAAACTATTCATTTAATCTTTGGGAAATTCGACTTGAAAATTCTTTCTGTTTTTACTCTCTTCTTGTTCTGGGTCAGAGTTTGACACTAGATCTGGATTTGTTAAGAAAAAGTATGGAATTTAATCAATGTTTTTGTTTAAATGCAATAGTGTATAGTCATGAAACATCATGCATTTACTGATTACTACATATCTTATGCAAGTAGTAGTAGCAAGTCGTAATATTTTATGTATTTCATACAATTTGAGCTGGCCGCTGCTCCCAGGACTTGTCTTTGGTGACTGTATATACTTTATCGTATATTGGCCTCTGTGTTGATCTTGACTGTCAAACACATCATAACGAGAACGTAAGTGGCGCCGGTCCTGGATGTGACTCGGACCTGACTGGCGTGGTCCTAATTACAACCCTGACATAAGAGCAGGCGCTCTGCCAGGCTGCCAGTTAGAGCTGGTTGAGTGGCCGGGTCAGAGAAGATCAGCGAGGACAGACGGAGGAAGTCTGCTAGAGTTGCCCAGTTGCTTGCTCTCTTGAGCGTGGTGTTCTTGGATCAGTGTGAAATCCCTGTTCGAGATCTGTAATCCCACTGTGCAGGCAGGATGCCTCCCCACCGCAGCTAGGAGCCTGGACCGGCTGTGTTCCTCTCCACGGTTAATTATAGCCGTGTCAGTGGAGGAGATTGAAGAGGACATGGAGGTAGGTAGAGCGAGAGGGGAACAGAGCTGGATGGAGAGTGGGAGAGACAGATGGTTAGGTGGGAGAGAGAGGATAAATTAGATTGTGCAAATATTGTGTGAATATCTCACATAAGCCACCAAGACATCATCAATGTAATTGACAGTCATATCAGGCAGTGCAGCAGAAATACTGTAGCTGCTTGTTCCTGTTTGGAGCACACCATGTCTCCATCACACTTTTACTGACAATGCACAACTGCCAGAGCTGCTCCTTTTCCTCAGGTAGATTGTGCAGACTCACACACACATAGACACACACACATTTAAAGATACACTAACCCTGCTTCTTCTACCTGAAGTTTGTGGTGAGCACAGTCAGCTTTAAGGTTTGCAGGGACTCTGTGAAGCCCCTCATACAGGAAGATGTTGGTCTGACTCCCTGCCCCGAGCCAAGGCATCTCTTAGGTAACAGAGCCACAGAGCTCGCAGGCTCAGCAGAGCAGAACTGTGCATGGCACAGCATCGGTGATGTCAGAGCGCTAATCTCTCTTGGGGGATTGGCGGATGGACGCTTGTCAGAAACATTTGATGCTACCCTGGATGAAAGTCGTGGGAGGCAGAGGGAGAGACGGAGGCTGAGGCAGAGCCGGAGCTGTGCTGAGCTCCCTGCTCGTGGTTTTTATGCTGCGCCCGTGGTGCTTTCGGAGCGAGGTTGCCGGCACACTCCAGCATGGGATGGATGAGCTGAGGGGAGGGGGCTGAGGAGTGGATAGGGTTTGACTTGGTCCACAGACAAGCTGACTCTGTCTTTCTTCGCTATTCTCTCTTACTCTTCACACACAATCCCAGACGCATTCTCTGAGCTCAGACTTGGGCTCAGGCCCTGAGCCTTAGCCTCTCATCTTACCACTGCCGCTAACACAAGGCGAGTTAGCGGGCATCCTGCCCCAACCTTTAGGAGTCACCATGCTTTCAGTGGACCATGCTAAAGGATTTAATTATCAGGTAGGTTATTCTTACTTTGCACTCAAACGTATTCAGTCTGCAGGAGGGTGAGCATTTCTTTGACTTTCTTGGAATTAAAATAGTAATTAGTTCACCACCAGTGACTTTACTCGATACTGGCATCATGCATCATCATGCATTTGTTTCTGGTTAAGTTTCAGACGATGTTATTATGCACTATTACTGTGACATGGAGGATAAACTGGTAGATGGAGAATATTTGCTTGAATAGAAGCTTGCATGTGATCCCTTACATTTTATTTCTTTATCGTCTGCATTATTTTAATGCATGTATAGAGTATAGGCTCCTGTGCTGCAGAGACGCCAGTTGTGCTGCAATGCAAAAGGTCCCGAGGAGGTTGGCTGACAGATGGGACTGTCATTCTGGGGTCAGAGTGGAGCTTACACCCGCTGCACTGACCCCGGTGATCTCTGAGGGACAACTGGGTGAACAAAAGCCAGGGACACCGGATTTGTTGGTCACATGTAAAGAATCTTTTCTTTTTGTGCTGTTGGGACATGCAGAGAGTTCGCCAACTGTCTTGAAATACCCTCTTGTCCTCCCCGTCTGTTTCGCTTTTTCTCATCTCCCTTTGTCCGACAAGGTTATAGAGAGGCGATGATGTAGAGATGATCCCAGGGTACTGTACTTAGCATATTCTTCCCTGTGATGCTGCCGATGCTGATCCCGTTGCCATTGCCACGGTAACCATGGCCATCTGTAGGGATGAAAACCACGACAACAGAGGCAGACAGCCAATCACAATGCTTGTACAACTGCTGATAATCCATCTTCTCTCTTAGCTGGCTGCAAGCTATAGAACCATTCTGCCTCTTAGCTCAAAAAAGTCCAGTAAAGCAGATTGAAAGTAAATAGATTTACATTAAGACCCACTCTAATAGATTTTTCATGAAACGCCACGTTCATGTGGAGAATGAACGTAACTTACACCATCCCATCGAATATGATTTTTAGCTCGCACCTCCTGGCCTAGATCTCACGGCATAGTGATGTAAACATCCATCATCCCTGCTGTTGTGAAAACCTCAGGAGAGATCGCTGCAGAACATAGAAATGAGGTCACCTTTCTGCTTCCCACTGCGAGATATGATAATGGACACAGATTCCTGGAGAGGAGCTTGGGAGAATCAATAGGCCTGTGATTTATCCTGGCCAAGAAAATGGAATATAAGCCAGTGTTGACACTTGAAGACAACCTCTGTGTTGTTTTATAAGAGGCTAGGCAGGAAGAATAACATCACTGGACAGTTCATACACCCTGACAGTGTTGAGTTTGCTGACGTTATTTTCCATTATGCCTTTTGTTTTCATTCCCATGCACTTGTAGAAATCTGACGGTAACACTCGAGTTTTACTTTCATTTTTGTTTCGGAATGATCCTCATTCCACATTGGAATCATTGTATCTCTGAGGCTAAAAGCCAAAGCTCTGGTTTCTGTTTACAACAATTTACCAGGCTCTTGAGTCTGTGCTTCCTGAGTCATAAATGAGAAGCTGTAATGATTCTGTTTCATCTTCGTAGAACATGGAAAATAAGTGACAGGCTTATTTTCCTGCAAGTCATGTATTTTTTCTGCAGTTTACTTGAATTCATAATTAGGATTTTCAAAGGATCACAAAATAGGGCTCCAATTAATTTCATCGTTGTTATTTAACATGACAGTTTAGAATTCCTTCATAACTTGAAACGGTTTGTAAAGTCACTTCTCTTAATTTGCCACATACTCAAACTTCAAGCAATATTGTGTCGTAAACCTGTTTCACTTCACTTCAGAATCACTGAATTTTCTCGACAAAAGAAAAATATATATCTTGTAATGAACATGATAAAATAGGACTAAGATGAAAAGTGTATAAAAGTGACTAAATGTAATTTAGCTCATGCTCATATTTATATATACCGGCTTGTAAGTTTGCCTTTTTATCTGATGAACATGTATTTTCCATGGAGTTCATCTTCTTTTGGACTTTCAATTCATTCTCTCAGTCACGTAACGTTGTCTGTGGGAAATATTAAATAGACTTTATTGTCCAGAACCAAGAGTACAAGCAGCCCTGACTTTATTATCAATCAATCAATCAATCAATCAAATTTTATTTGTATAGCCCATATTCACAAATCACAATTTGTCTCATAGGGCTTTAACAAGGTTAGACCTTATTAGACCCTCACTGGCTCCTAAACGCCCCTGTCTTTCATACTCCACATCCACTTCACAGCCGTAGGAGACATTATGCAACTGGTTTCACGAGTAACTCAAACTTCATCTGTAAAACCAGGGGAGTGCTCCTTCAAATGAAAACGCTGTCTCAGGTCATTACAAGTACAGTGGTCAGTACAGTAGCTTCTCGCTGTGCACTGCTGTGACAAGCCGGATTACAGTGGTACACTCATTCTGAGGTTCAGAGCTGTGGCAGGGTGGTCTGCACGTGAGGGAATGCTGACTGGGCCGTCACTTTGGGAGATACTCAGCCGAGTGGCCTTCGCTCAGAACTCTATCATCACACAGGGGTCAGAGTCGTGCAAGAAGCTGGAACAAGCTGGAACTGGAACATGCTGTGGACGAGATTTAGAGATGTGAGGTGGAGAGATTCTCGTCAGAGCAGGATGATGGAATAGCATCGTCTGAGTTCAGACAGGTCACTTTCACTGTTGTCTGGGTTTATTTTGGGACTGTAGGCCTATCGAGTTTACAGAATCGTGCTGCAGGTACAGCGTCCTTTGTCCAATGACAGGTCAAGAACATCAGTAGCTCTAACCACAGTTGGTAGGATTTCCGTGTGTATGTGCACAAAGACAGCATGTTCTATTGTTCTATTGCTTTCCCACAATGGTTGTTATTTTTTTCTGGTCACCTTCAGTCACCAGATGTCTTCACAAAAGCTCAGTTTGGGTAAGGGCCGGCGGTCCGGTGATCCTGAGGACACGGTGGCTTTGTTGGCCATTTTGGGCCAATCACTCAATCCAAAAACTCATTAGGAAGAGTGGTCGGGGCTCGGACCACACGTGCAGCACTCTGAGGCGTGGATCAGGGGCTCAGAGGTGTCAGATGAGTCCGTTTAGAAATGGGCCCAGTGTGAGCTGTAATGCATTACTTGGTAACACATTGCAGTAATGTGATTACTTTTCAAGGAAGGAATAGTATAAGGGAGTGTTGAGATTGAGTTCAATAAATTACAGTCCCTAATTCCAGTTTTTTGTAGAGTTATAGTTTTATTCGAGAGCTGAAGTGTGTGTGGAGCAAGCTGCTGCAGGACAGCCAGTAAATTGTAGGACTGTCTTAGTATTTAACCACAATTCCTTTTTCCCTTGTTCCCTCCAGAAACTGTGACTGCTTCTATAAAGTCCTGAATTAGGGTCTGAATGTTTTACTAATGAAATCTTCAACTCAATTAAGGGTTTACCAAATGGGTTGAAACCTCCACTTGTAAAACCCAGGGCAGAGAACACTGATGCTACTGCAGGATATTGACGTTAAAGCAGAATGTGCCTTGAATTAAAATTAGATGAAGCCTTTGTCTTGAAGGTCACGATGCCCTCCTCACCATCACTGCACAAATGCAGGCGCTGTGCTCACACACAAGAACACACGTGCACGATGTAACATAACAGTGTGTGACATTAAAGCATCCCCAGGTCCTGGGTTCATGACAGGCCCGGAGCCTTTTGCTCTCGTTTTCTGTGTGTTGCTCATTCATCCATGCTGCTCCTCCCCATCACACCACGCTCCCTGCATGCCTATGCATGATGTGTGACACACCACAGCTTCCTTTGTATTGAATCTGTACATATAAATAGTTTCTGTAGCACTAGTGAATACCCACAGAAACAAATCAATAACCTGTAAAGGAAACAGGATTTACAATGAAAAAACACTTCAAGGTGAACAAGTGTAGAAGTAATTTACGTTCATGTGTCTATTCATCATGCCTGGTCACATGTCTGCCCCTCCTCCACCTCTCCCATCCTGACTCCCCTGGAGTCTTGGTCACGTGCTTGCTGCTCCCGTTCCCCCTGAAGCCTTCCTCACCAACCAGCGGACCAACCGAGAAACAACTGATTTAATTCACTCGCCGCAGTGCATGCAGGGCCCTCCATCGCTGATCCCGTGGTTAGAGACAAGGTTTTATCCCGCCATAAAGGCTGGCAGATTAATCTCAACCCAGATTAGTAAGCCTGGGATGTGGCTCTCTGGGCTGGTCTGGGGTCAGCAACATGAGGTGGAGGAACCAGTGTCTATAAATAGACGTAGGGACCTGCAGGCGGGAGATTCTGGCTCATCTGTCATGCTGAGCAGGGTAAAGCCTTGTTTGGGACAAAACAGAGGTGCACAGTATCAGGCTTAGAAATATCAGATATCACATTATTTCAGATAAACTGTTGTAACCGGAGATGGAGAAAAAGATACAGAGATGAAGCCATTAGGGAAAAAGACGTAGATTTTATTCTGCTCCATCCACAGTTTTCAAGATAACTCCTTATTCTTTGTTTGTTGTTAACAATCATGCGTTTCTAGTGAGAGGTCGAAAGGAGTAAAGATGTCATGCACAATAATGTCTGCATCAGTGAATAGCAGAATATAGCATGCACATGGCAGAAAATTGATTTCTGGCCTATTCCTGCAGAATATGCAGGAACAATATCAAAAAATGTAAACGTGTGTCCCTTGTAAACGTCCAGACGAGTGGGAGCACATCACACGTTCGCTCATAATAATTATTACCATGACAACAAATGAAGCGTTGAAATTGAGGATACACAATGTAAAATACAAAGTCAACAGTAGCAGTGGAGAGTTACATATAAAATGAGACTTAAGTCGATAAGCCTGTTGTCCTGGTGCATGCTGGGAGGCTTTCCTCACAGGATGCTACAGCATTTAAATGTCATTGTCTGTGATGTTGTTTATTGCTGTGACAATTGTCTCTACTTTAAGGCCACTAAGACTCCAGAGAAATGTGTTGAGCATTCTGGGGTTGTTTCTTTGTATATATGGATGTACTGTATGTACAAGCTGGTGTACAACAGGTGAGATTGACTGTATATTAGTATGTACATCAGTATGTGGTGATTTACATGCACACGTGTATTTTCTTGCTCATACGGACAGTTCTAAAGTGTACACGTCGGACAGCAGAGCGGTGCCAGGATGCAGGATGGACATCAGAGGCTGCACGCTGTCTTAATTCAGTGCATTGCAACAGTGGTTTTCAAAGCTTCATCCTGTTGCCATCTGTTTGTTTTCTCCTTATTGGAGCTTTGAACTGCGCACTAGCTGAATTTAGTTGTGTGTAGTACTACAAACAGGGAGACACTGTGTGTTGCTGAGGCCGAGGGAGTTTCCCTGGGGACCTGCACGGTCAACCAGCGGTGCCAGCCCCGCAGTCCTCTCCCAGGCTTGTCACAGACACTCACAAGCATCTGCGGTCAAGGCCATGAGGGCAGATTCTAGAGTTCTAGACATTTTCCTGTTGTTGTGAACGCGTCAGATCTGCACAATCTCCTGTTGCGTTCTTCATATATGAAAGACAAACTCTGGAAAATGCCTGGACACAATTTTCCAGAACCTTTTCATGTCTGAACACAGCATTGAGACAATGTCAGTCTCTCAGATTACTATTAACCGCCTGCCAGGGGAGAACTAGGGAACATCTGTCTTAAGAGAGTTGATGCTGAATCCTCAAGTGGGCCTGTGTGCGTGTGGTCGCATGTTCTCTACGAGGGACTGAACATGTAATGTCCCTGTATACAGTAAGCCCATCATGTCGGCTCTCAACATCTGTCCACACACTCCTTTGATACGCTGACTTGTTTCTCACGTGTTTGTCCATGTGTGCGTCTGCGTATGTGTGAGAGACAGTGTCGTACCACCAGTTGCTTAATCACAATGGATCAGAGATTGGAGGCCGGTGTCAGCCATAAGCCTCATATGTTGTAGCCCTCAGTTTATCATGTGCGTGACTATTAACTATTCTTATAATTAAAAAATTTAAGAGCCACTTGTTGTCAAAGACGAGTCCCTCTGTCTTTTAATGTGAATGCTATTTACAGTATGAACTAACCAGGAAAAGCACTATGTTGCATCCATTAGCACCAGTCTTTGTTCCCTGCACTCTACACATCCATGTGCATCGCTCGCTCTCCAGAGAAATCCGTCTTGCCAGAGATGTGGGAGGCGAAGCGTTTACCTCCAGGCTTACGCACAAACAAGACTTCTTGTTCGAGCCATGACTCAGAAACTGTGTAATCTGTCACTCAGCAGATGAGCGTGGCTTTTTCACATTGTGATTGGCTGCCTTTTGTTGCCATGGTGACAGTCGATGGAAGTTAGCCTTGTAATGCTGAGTTTCTGTGTGTGTGTTTTTTTTTGTGTGTTTGTGTGCTCATTTCAGGACATGTCCTCACAGCGAGGAGAAGGGGGGCGGGGCAATTTCCTCTTATGTAATGACAGATGATAAAATACTCACATTGACTGTTGGCACTGGTGACTCATGTGGTTCATGTATTAACTCTATATATGTTAGGAGTGTGTAAGTATTTATGTGTGTGTGTGTGTGTGAGAGAGAGAATCCACAGTATATGAGAGTATTTTTTTAAATACACATACGCATTTGTGTGCTCTTTCTTTTTACCTGCCTAGTAACAGCCTCTTGTCTCTCTCTCTCTCTCTCTCTCTCTCTCTCTCTCTCTCTCTCTGTGTGTGTGTGTCCTTGTGTCCCCCCCCATAGAGAACTGATGAGGAGGCAGTGGTGGACCGCGGGGGCACACGCTCCATGCTCAACACCAACTTTGAGAAGGAAGAGCTCGAAGGTAAAACCCATAAGTGATTTTTACTTTATTGAGTTTAGACACATTGGTAGAATTGCAAAGTTAAAGGACACAAAATCTCCAACAGTTGTGGATGCCATGTTTCCCACAATGCAGCTCAACATCAGCTCAACAGATTCATGGGATGTCAAGTAATAGTTGTGTTTAATGGTAGAAAACTGCAGGGATTCCTGATGTGTGTCTGCTCGTCGAAATCATTACAAATCTTGCAGCATCAGAGAGGAAGAGTTGTTTTCTGTGCACATCTGTTTGCATCAGCATCGTTGATTCTAAAGGAGACAGAGACGACCTTTCCTGCATCAACAGTATTCTGAATCGATAGAAGCTGGTGTAAAAATCCCTTTTAACTTGACTGAGGATAATCAAAGTCCATATTAAAACAAAATAGTGATGGATCTGTTCTAGGTTTCACTCATCCAGATGTTTTAACCACTTTATTTGAATCTCTCACTGAACACAGACATGCATCTATAATATAATATAATACATATACAAACATCACCTTTATTTTACTGTAAATCAGGCTGCCTGCATGTAGCCTGAGAGACAAGATCTAGGGCAAAAAATAACTTTAAAACTCTATAAAAAGTGAAGGTGACTCAGACGGATGCATCAGCATTTTTTTAATCAATGCATAATCTCCTCTTCTATTGTGGGTAGTATGGGGAGGGGGATTTGTTCTAGTATGTCCTTGCTTTTTGGGAAAGGCATTTTGGGAAACAAACTATTACTGAAACCGTTAGGACTCCTTCTCATACAATACTCTGACTGCTCTGTCTCCATTGTTGTCATGGCAACAAGGCAAAGGTGTCACTCTTTGGTTCTGACACAGGGTGAGATGTGTGCTTTCATCTCAAGGACCCTAATCGTTTGTCGATGGTTCCCGTAATGACTAGTCTGAGGCTGTGCAGGAGAAGGACCATGCTGTTGTCAGATGGTTAGAAAAAGAGACAGCAAAAGTGGTTTTGGAGAATAAAGTCCTTCGCACATCAACAGTGCAAAATTGTGAATAATTTGGAGGTGAATTTTGCCTGGGCCGAGTGAAAGCTGCTGAAATGTGGCAGTGGAGGAAAAGAGAAAAGACATGACATCAGCAGTATAGGTCAGGCCTGGAGGAGGAGTGCTATTTTTGTAGAGTCCTCCACTCATGAGTCGTGCCTCATGAACTCGGCTCCGCTACCTTATTGTTCCTGTCCGCCGGAATGGGCCTTTTATTGTGAAATTCATGTGCAAAGTCAGTCTCTCCTCCTCCCTCTCCGTCCACCATACATAATTTACCGGGTGCTAACAGCAATTTGCTCCGGATGGTCGCATCCACTGCAGGACAAGCTCCGACAGATTGAGACACACTCCCTTACTACAGATGTGTTTTGACATTTTCTCATTACGTTACCGTAAACCCCACTTAACCTTCATCCTGGATTTCTTTTGGTGAAGGACCCTGCATCAGCAACTCTCTTTACAGATGTCACTGTGCTCTTAGGTGATTTCCTACTATTATGTCTGTGCATTGCTCACATCTGATTAGTGAGCCATGATGCGATTAGTGACGTCTCCAAGCAAGTGAAAACAATTTAAGGCATTCACATATATTTAGACATGACATCCTTGATTGAATTATATTTTATTTTATGTTTTGTACAACAGATTCTTAGGGTAATATTACGAGACTACGCATTTAATGAGAAAAAAGTCATGATATTTCAAGAAATACTAAAGTATAACTTCACAAGATGCTCCACATTCTTCATTTAACACAGACGACAAACTGATCTGCAGTTGTTGCCCCTCTAACATGACACATAGCATAAAATTAATACTTTATTCTCTCAATCGCAGATTTGTTTTCACCTATATGTGGCCCTAATACTCCTGAACATGAAATTGCTCTGGGTATCGTTCAGTTTGGTGTCACATTATGCTGGACGCTGTGGCGCCTCATACGGTGCATGAGGCAGATAAAGAGAACAGGGCGCCGATAGTCTTGTCTGTGTCCGGCCACTGAGTCAAGGGCCGGCGGGAAGGAAGCAGCAGTCGGGCAGTTCGGACGGAATTAAAAGAGGAGAAAGTCAACTCGGATTAATTTCACGCTGACCCCGAGGATGCACACTTCCCACACACACACAGCAGAGGAAGGTCTTTGTGCTCACATTAATATCCTTGCAGAATCCCAGCCTCATTATTTGTTCTGTATTGATTTACAATGAGAAATTATGTCATCAAATTTCAAAATCCATTTCTGTATCCTCAAAGAGAACAATAGCTCATTGTTTAGACACATGATGAGAAGAAGTCAGCAGTTTATTATGTTGCTCACGCGCTCATTTTATCCTGTCGCATCATTTTTACCTTTCACCAAGTCGGCATCTGCAGGAGTTAACAGCGAGCTACAGATTTATTCCCTTTCCCACGAGTATGAGGGGAATTAAATGATGTAGGAAGCTTCCTTGAATGGGATAATGTGATCATACCTCTGGCTTCTGCTACTGAGGAAGAAGTGGCCTTGGATAAATTATAATAACATATTGAGACACTTTATTAATTCTCTTGCTATAAACAGGGGTCTGAGGCAAATCAGTACCTCCATAGTAATTCAGTTGCAAGGACACGTTTCCAGTTATCCACTTTTATGTGACTATATTCTGTTGCTATGCCAATGATACATCTCGGCCATCTTCATAATGGAACACTTCCTTCAATACAATTTCTCTGACTGAATTCCTCAAACAAAATACTTCTTGTGCTTGATTTAAAGCTCCTCAAAAAGAAGTTTTCTGTTCGATAGAAAGATGAAAACATGATGTAGTGAGTGCAGACTGAAGGACAGACTGAAACTTGTTGCCTCCAGGTCACCGCACTCTCTACATCGGGGTCCATGTGCCCCTGGGCAGGAGGTCGCACCGACGTCACCGTCACCACGGACACAAACACAGGAAGAGGTCCAAGGAGAGGGACTCCTCGGCCGAGGATGAACGAGAATCCCCCTCGCACAGTAGGTGTCAGGAATGGACAGAAGCATGCACATGTTCAAAGAAACATTTACACCAAACTATTTTACAATTCCATATTCTTTCCTCCTCCTTTCCCAATCAATACTCATCCTCCGCTTGTCCCGCTCGCTGCAGCAGACACACCAGCTCAGAGGGTGCAGTTTCTCCTGGGGACAGAGGATGGGGATGAGGAACACATCCCCCACGCCCTATTTACCGAACTGGATGAAATCTGTCTCAGGGAGGGAGAGGACGCAGAATGGAAAGAGACAGCCAGGTATGACAGCTGTGGCATTCTCTGTTGCACCTGAGACTTTGATTCTGTTTATGAGTGAAAGCTTTTATGATGCAGCTTTTATTATAGCTGCATACCCATCAGGATGTGTCAACTACTACTATTTGGAAAAGACACACAAAAGTTCTTTCTTTTGTGTTTCTGTGCAGGTGGTTAAAGTTTGAGGAGGATGTGGAGGATGGCGGTGAGCGGTGGAGTAAACCATATGTAGCCACTCTGTCTCTACACAGTCTTTTCGAGCTCCGCAGCTGCATCATGAACGGCACTGTGATGCTGGACATGAGGGCCAACTCACTGGAGGAGATTGCAGGTAAACTCTCAGGGGCTGAAACGTGTATGTCCCATAATCCTGTGCAGCTCAGTGGATAAACCTAGAGCATGACTGTGGAGTTCCTCGCTCCGTTCAGGATTTGTAACAACATGGACCAGATCAGCAAATTCTTTTTAAATTTAGCTTGACTGATGATCAAAAATGCTACAGGCTCATTTGACCTGGTTTAGGAGGGAATTAGGGAACTGTGTGTTAGTTTTTGAGGGCATCTGATTGTAGGAAAAACTGTGCTGTTGTAGAGATCTGCTGAACTGCGATGAAATCAGCAACAGTGGTTTGGTTTTTTTGTTGTTGAAATAATCAGCTTAGCATTGCTCGCTGCCGCACAGGAGCACACACTGTCACGAGTCGCCTCTGTGAATCTCAAATGAAGTGTTTAAAGAGTAATGTGGAGGCCTACATCTGTGTTTGTGTGTGTTTTTGCTTGTTTTTTTTCTCAGACATGGTTCTGGATCAGCACGAGGTGTCGGGCCCCGTCGGGCAGGATGCCAGGAAGAGGATCCGCGAGGCCCTGCTCAAACAGCACCACCACCAAAACCACAAGAAACTGGCCAACCGCATCCCCATTGTCCGCTCCTTTGCTGATATCGGCAAGAAGCAGTCAGAGCCTCATTCCATGGACAAGAATGGTGAGCATATGGTCTGAATGCACCTGTATATTGCCAGTTCTCTGCTTTTCCATGGTGACCATATATATGTTGTTGTGTGTAAATATGTACACAGTATTTTTCATGTTTATGTTGTAATCCTCTGCATGATTTTTCCAGTGTCCATCTGTGACTTGCTGTTTTACTGCTACTTGATATCTCATTTTCTCCTCTTGTGTTTTTCCATGTTTGTGTGTTTGTTCTCGTCTGCTGTGTTCTGCATGTGTGTGTGTACTTAACCAGTAAATGGGCTCTATTATCAAACCATAAAATCTCCCAACCAGCCTGAAAAAGCACTCCCCAGGGATGCTTCGCCCATAAGAGCCTTTTCCTGCGGGGCATGGCCACAGTGCTGCATGCCATGTCTGTCCACCCCTCCATCAGCTTTGAGCTCCTCCAGGAGCCATGGCAACATGACCCCAGACGAACCCTTTGGAGATACCAAGGTCAAACGTCTCAGTGTGCTTCAGGCAGTCGCACAAGGCTACTGTCCCATCACACAAGAAGACACAGAGCTGGAGATTTGCACAGGCAACCAGGATGCCTCAGCTGATGCTATGCACTAAAAGTCCAGAGATAGTAGTAGTCGTAGTAAAAGAAGACATTGGAAGAGGAGAGTATCATCATGAGAGGTTATGGGGCACGCTCGACCAATCAGGAGTCAGTCTGAGATGTCAATCTTGACGTTTCCCCCTGTTCTTATGCCTAAAAAGAGAGAAAACACCTTTTAGAACAATTTATTTGACGTGACTAGTTTGGTCCACTTCCCATCCACTAACATGGAGGAGGAGGGATGAGCTGTTGCGTCCAGACAGGGCTTGTGCAGTATATCTGTTTTCATGATGATGCTCTCCGCTTAATGACATAATCGACATGTTAGATCCCTTAAACCCATATCGGAGAGTTAGGTATTTTAAACTAAACTAATTACAAATAGTGGAAGTTATGCACAATAACTGTGCTTCACTGTAGCTTCACCATCCTTTAGGACTTAAAGAAATAGTTAAACATTTCATAAATATGCTTATACCCTGTGTTGTAGAGAGGAGGATTGATACCACTCTACATGTCTGTTTGCTAAATATGAAGCCTGCTCCTCTCAGGCTCACGAATATAACATCTAGTTTTGTTATTGTAAGTATAAGTGTACGTGCATTTTGCAGATTTGACTCTAGCTTCATATTTAATTTACAGCCATGAATCGAGAAAGTGAAAAAGCATATTTCATCAAAATGTCAAACTATTGCTTTAAATGAAGTATTGTTGCACCCTCACTGAAAAGCCTTCCCTTAACATTTACTCAAACGGCTTCACATCACAAGACGTTATTTACAACTGACACGATATTAGGAGCAATCTTTGACTTGTTTCAGCAAAACTAAAATAAATGGAATAAGCCATTTAAAGGAACAAAATTAAGACCTTAAATGGACATGTTATGAAAGAAAGTTAAAGATTGCACCTCATGTAGTTTGATTTGGAATTATTTAGTCTAAGTTTCATTTAAAATCACCTCTGATCTTTCACATGAGACCTTAATATTAAACTAACACAGCAGGTACACTTTGAAAAAAAGGTACAACATTGCACCTTTTGTTAATGAAGGCGCAGCACCTACAACAAAAGTCCACGGTTGTACCATGTTTTTTCGGAGAATGTAACTGTACCCTGCCGTCACTCACTGGAGACCTTTGTCTTTGTGTGGGAACGTAGTGTTGTGATAGGCTGAACGTTGACATGCTGTTGGTTTCCCGCTCTGCCCGACAGGCCAAACGGTCTCGCCTCAGTCCCAGCCGGCCAACAACGAGGGCAAACAGGACGTCAGCCGAGAAAACAGTGCTGTGGACTTCAGCAAGGTGAGCGAGCAGACCCACTGCTGATCCTGCTGTTTATCCACAGACACTGATAGCACTGGATATTTAACCAAGATTGGGTTACGAGTCTTTCCATGGGAAACTGACTAGAATTCAACAGGAGTAAAGATTATTTTCTTTTCTTTTATTGTGTGTGAGCAACATCAGATCCAGACATTATTTTGAATTTTTATATCTACCTCTTTATCAAACATTTATCCTGATGTCTTGTACAAAACAAGGTGTTTTTGTTTCTTTCTGTCTCACAGATTGACCTCCACTTCATGAAGAAGATCCCTCCCGGTGCTGAGGCGTCCAACGTCCTGGTGGGGGAGCTGGAATTCCTCGACCGCCCCGTTGTGGCTTTTGTCCGCCTCTCCCCCGCCGTGCTGCTCAACGGCCTGGCTGAGGTTCCCATCACCACCAGGTAATAATCAGAACTCATCTCCGTCTCTCCCCCTTTCTTTATAGTATATCAAGTCTTGATAGATGTCTTGAAAACATGTTTTCCTCTGTGTTGGACAGGTTTCTTTTCATCCTTCTTGGCCCTCTGGGAAAAGGTCCACAGTATCATGAAATTGGCCGGTCTATTGCCACGCTGATGACTGATGAGGTGAGGCATGTGATGCAAGAACATCAAGGTTAAAACTGCAAAAAGGGCAAAACTAATATATCAACCTGATTTTATTTGAAACAGCTTCTTTGTGTTTTGTTTTTGTGTGGAATAAATGTACTGGGATAAAAAGTGCATATTTTCTCTATAAAATACATTAGAGTGTACAGTAGAAGAAAGTGGATAAACTTAAGAGACTCAAAACTGCACTAACTGTGCTAAACAAGTAGAGCACTTGAGTAAATGTAGTTTCCAATGTTTACTTACTGTCGAAGAAGAGCAAGAGACGTGAGCTGCACGTCTCCCAAGATGGTTTGGTATTTGATCATAGATGTGTCCCAAACAAGGAATAATAATAGTCAGATATTTTTACATTTAGTTTGATGGTTATATAAGGGATTACTATGGTTTGGGGGAAATAGAGAAAGCAACAACAACCCCAGGTTTTTATTTTTCTCTAAGCCCGGGTTTCTCAGCAGAGTACGACCTGAATATGTGACAGGATTTCCCACTGGGCAGAAATGAGCTAATGTTACTGACCACCGCCACAGCCAGATGTTACCTTGCTTCTCCCTGGCTGCAGGCCCTGTGGGATGTATGAAAATAGAAGTGTATGGATGTGAGCCTACTGGGAAGGAGCTGTACTCATCCATGTGTGCATTGGTTTTCAGCAAACACAGTCTGCATTCTATTTAAATAAATTGTTCCCCTATTCATGAAAAACAAATGACATTTCAGATTCTCAAAAAGCAACTTATTCCTCTGAAGATTCACTCTCTATGATAATGTTCTGTATATTTTCTTTATCATTATGTTTGGGGAGAGGAATACTTCAAGTTTCCATCTGTAAATCCATGAGTGAAGAACACGGACGATAATTAAATATAAGGTTATTCGAAAATCATCATCTCACCCTCATCTCCTCCACAGGTTTTCCATGATGTTGCGTACAAAGCCAAAGACAGGAACGACCTGGTGGCCGGCATCGATGAGTTTCTGGACCAGGTGACGGTGTTGCCCCCTGGAGAGTGGGACCCCTCCATCAGAATAGAGCCTCCCAAAAATGTGCCCTCTCAGGTGTGTGCTTCTTATATTAGAAAAATGAATGTGGAAACTTGTGGAAGTTGTTTGTCTTTATTCTTTTAATAATATGACTTTATTCTCATTGTATTATCACTTTTATTCCCATAATTTTTGTTTATTGTCTGGTATCGCTTGGTGAAAAGAATGACATGCTTCGCTTCTGCCACTCAAAAAGTGAAAGCACACAACGCCCCATTTTGTGTCTGCTCAGAGTCTGAGCTTCTCTCCATATATGACTGTTCCTCCGTGATGCGGCCTTCTTCTCCGTGCCGCCTGCTGAGCAATGTTTAAACATCGGCCTTCTCCTGCTTTGATGCTGCTCCCCAGGGTTCTGCGCTCAATCCTCGACAAAACATTAGTTATTTTTTCCTCCGTTAGTTATTTGGCTGTGCTTTGAAAACCATCCGCCATCTTGTTGGGGATAGAATCTTTCTGTTATCTGACAGAGAGCTGCTACAGAAAAGGAATGAGTTTGTTCCAGGTCTTATTTAAAAGCCTCTGATGTTTGTTATTGTCCTTATGATGACGACCACTGACAGTTGACTGACAGCGATCTTAACCACACAGGAAAAGCGCAAGCTTCCTCCCGTTCCCAACGGTGTGACGGATCTTGGAGAGTCAGAGGAACACGGAGGGCACGGTGGCCCTGAGCTCCAGCGCACGGGGAGGTAAGTGTTCGAGACACACAGCACGATCGCTGATGCACAGCCCTGAGCTCTCCAAGCTCTTTGTCCACCCGTCGCCTGTGAGCGGCCTCCTCGTCCCCAAACTGTAAATTTAGCTCTCTTAACAACCAGACTGATCCATTATCATTCCTCACACTTCAGCTCCACAGACTCCTTTTGTTTGAGTCCTGCACGCTATGCCTACACATGAAGTCACATTGTCAAGTGAGTGTACTCCCTCACAAGTAATGCCCACTCCTCCTCACACTCCTTACTACAAACACACACTTGATTAAATGCTACTTTATTTTCTCCCCACAGCAGTAACACTATCCTACTTTTTACTTTACAAGTCAGATGAACCCTTACCCAGTGGCGTGTAGTTTTCTGACATGTGACCCCAACACGAAGACACAGGGATTATGTACAGATGTTACCCAGCAAATGGTTCTTAGGTTTAAACCAGATGTAGAAATGTTAATTGTGAATTAATTTTCACAGATATTTTCAGCAGGTAAATATCTATAGATTTACAGAGGGGGTTAAAGATGAAATCACATTGTCATCATGCAGAAATCACCCCATCCCTTCCAGGGAAGTCTTGGGCTGCAGGGGGATTCTATGTGCTGATAGTACCGGGTGTTCCGTGGTTTAATAGCAGAGGAGTGAGTGATGTGCTGCTGAGCTGCAGTGTGATGCAGCACAACCTCTTATCCCAGCTCAGATTGGCCCAGGCCCAGCCATCAACCCCCACCGCCTCCTCCTGGGACACGCCATCGCTACTGCACAGACCAAAGATAACGCCCCGCCCACTGTTGCTATAGCAACCACCCCCAGCTAGTTCATGCCGGTCCGGTGCTCCTGCAGCAGGAGAGCCGACATATCCTTTTTGCACAAACAGCGATGGAGTCCTTTAACCCTTTTCAATATTTTTTCTTGTGGTTCAAACGTGTAAATATACTGGAAACAGCTTTAGTCGTCTGTTCTCTTTATTCAGCAGAGAGGAGAATCCCAGCATCTCTGCAGGTGATGCAGTAACAGAACATGACGCAGTTTATTTTAAGCAATAGTTTGGCATTTTGTGAAATTAGCTTGTTTATAAAAATAGATAAGAAAATCAAGTTGCACAAGATCCCACATTTAAAAGCAACATGGGAAGAGACAATTTCTCATTTCTCCTCAGATTGTTTGGCGGCTTGATCCTGGACATCAAGCGAAAGGCCCCCCACTACCTTTCCGACTACACAGATGCCCTGAGCCTGCAGTGTCTGGCCTCCTTCCTCTTCCTCTACTGCGCCTGCATGTCACCTGTCATCACCTTTGGAGGACTCCTGGGGGAGGCCACAGAGGGTCGTGTGGTGAGAAACACCTTCATGGCTCTGCCCTCACGTCGGCCGCAGCGCGTCAGCGTGCAGTCAAGAGGGGGTTTTGAAACAGTTTTCAGACTTCTGAGGTCGGATGATTTCTTAAATTTACATATGCCGAGGGAAAACACGACTCAGGACTCGGAAAGCTTTTAAGAACTGACTCATCTCACTGAAAGGCACCTTGAAACAAATTGTAGAAAGATAAGAACATGCAACCTCCTTAAATAAGATGAATGACTCATGATACCTCCAAATTTGAATACAATCCTTTGCTTTACTTTGTTTTTAATGCTACTAAGCAAACAACTAAAAATTTAAACCTGATAAGCCTCAGGTGATTTTTAGAATAAGTTTATTCATTAGTCAGAAATGTTCTAATATCAACTGAGAGCAATGTGGAATTGTGTGAGCGAAATAAGGACGTTAATCAATTGACTCATTATTGATGTTTCCAGAGCGCTATCGAGTCCCTGTTCGGAGCCTCCATGACTGGAATAGCCTACTCTCTGGTAGCGGGTCAGCCTCTCACCATCCTGGGCAGCACGGGCCCTGTTCTCGTCTTTGAGAAGATCCTCTTCAAGTTCTGCAAGTGGGTGACTTTCTGTTTTTTGTTTTAGTATTGCTGGTGGATGTGTGTCCTTCTGCTTGAGTAGAGATGCCATGTCTGATTGCTTTTCCCTTCACTCCTCGTGTGTGTGTGTGTGTGTGTGTGTGTGTGTGTGTGTGTGTGTGTGTGTGTGTGTGTGTGTGTGTGTGTGTGTGTGGGTGTGTGTGTGTGTGTGTGTGTGTCTGTGTCCTGTCTCTCCCAGGGAGTATGGCCTCTCCTACCTCTCCCTGAGGGCCTGTATTGGCCTGTGGACGGCCTTCTTCTGTCTGCTGCTGGTGGCCACTGATGCCAGCTCGCTTGTCTGTTACATCACACGCTTCACTGAGGAAGCTTTTGCTTCACTTATCTGCATCATCTTCATCTACGAGGCCCTGGAGAAGCTTCTCCACCTGGGGGTGCATTACCCCATCAATAAAAACAACAATCTCCAGACGCTCACACAGTACTCGTAAGTGCTTCTTTCTTTTTCATTTGTTCACTTTTAACTGTAGTAGACTGGATAGAAACTTTTTTCACAAGTTTGATCTCACTCTAAACTTGAGAAATAATCATCATATCTTTAAGATTTCTTAGGTTTTACCTCTTGAAAGCCTTGAGGGAAATTCTTCAAACTTGGTACCAACTTTCAGTTGAATTTAGATTTTTGAGGTTAAGGTTAAACGTCAAGGTCACAAAACATGTGTTGACCTCTTTAACATGATATCTCAAGTCAGCCTTTCGGGAATTTCTTCATGTTTTGACCAGTTGTCACTCGAAGATGAAGTGGTTCGACTTCAGTGGTCAAAGGTCACGTGAAGTCATATGAAAAGGAAAATAAATACATCTCAAACTACACTGGTTTGGCGGAGGCACACAAGTGCATAGGTTTACTTCATATCACAAATGTAGTCTTTGTTAGTGCAGCCTGTGTTGCATGCACGTATCACATATACACACGTGTGCTTAGGTGTATTTGCTGCATCATGAAATGACAGATGGGGGAATGATGTAGCCGTAGACACACTCGGCCTTCTTAGTAATGGCTTTTGCTTTATGGTGAGTAATCCCATGTTGAGCCTGTGTCGGGAGCATCATGCATGATCCAGCTACATTAGCGGGTTAGTGGGCGACGTCGAGCCAAGAGCTGCTCCTCTGGTTTTGTCTCTTCCAGTTTAGTGCACTGTAGGGGATGTTGACATTTAGTTTTGTAAAAAGCCAGCACAATGAGTCATTGATGTAGATGGTTGGACCTTTTTGGAAGTGGTGTGTAATGGAACATGTGGCTGCATCATTATTGATTAATCCGCCCATTCTTTTCTCAATTATTAATTCTCGAACTGTGATCTTCAGCCTTTAACACACAAATAATTAAAATCAAGCCTATATATACTCTTATAATGTCAAAAATATTCTCTATAGATGTGCGTGTGTGGAGCCCAGATACCCCAGCAATGAGACTCTACAGTTCTGGGAGGAGAGGAACGTCACATCCTCACATGTGAACTGGACCATGCTGGAGGTCAAGGTAAGGAACATACATATAGTGTAATACTTTGTTTAGAATATAGGATCATTAACGGCCTTGAGATTCACAGACACAATAGGTGGTTAAAAGATGTGGGTCTGTAAGCTGTTAAGAAAAAGCAATCACAGTGTGAGTCAGACGAGAGGAGAGACGAGATAACATTTTAAATCACATCTGCCCACACCGAAATTAAACCGCACGCAAACAAGACACCAGAGAAAGTTGGGGGGATATTTGTCACAGTCTGGCTCCGTGTTGTGTCTCACTTACCCCGCACGCCGCTTTATCAAGACGCGTCATAAGTCTAGGCGGGGATTAAGAGAATGTGGGCAGGAAATCAGAGGGTTTAGAGGCGCAGAATCAAAATGCAGATGCAGCGTGAAGAGTGGATTCTCTCACTGTCACTGAATCAGTCATGCTGGTGGCGTGCTGCTGAATCACTCCTACACACGTTTATTAGACGGGACCGTGTGGCAGCGAGCGTTTCAGGATGTGGGGTCACATGAGGCCACTGGGATTCTCACTGCTGTATCACGCCGTGTGCTTTAAATGACTATGTAGTATAAAAACATAAAGCGCCGGGATACATAGATATTTTGAAAACAGCGAGTCGCTTCTTCTCAGACTTCACTAATTCATCACTGACAATCATCATCGCCCTTATCCTCCCTGTCACTCGAATCATTTTCCCTGGCGCTCTGCCTTCGCCTCATCATCCTGATTATCTTCATTATCTTTGCCATCATCATCATCATCATTATCACCGTGTCCTCTGGTGCCAGTAGGAGTGCGAGATGTTGCACGGCGAGTTCGAGGGCACCGCCTGTGGCCCCCACGGGCCTTACATCCCCGACGTCCTCTTCTGGTGCGTGCTCCTCTTCTTCTCCACCGTCTTCATGTCCGCCTTCCTCAAGGAGTTCAAGACGAGTCGTTACTTCCCGACCAAGGTACTTGTCACACTGTTATCCTACACAAGTGCTGCTAGAAAGGATCAATTATGAATTTCTCCATTTACTGTCCTGAAATTACGGTGTTATTAGTTTATAAAGCATCATTTTAGATTATTCTGCCATCTACTGGTTGTCCTATGACACAGTGAAAGTCCTGCAGTCTGTGTGGCCATTCTATGTGTGAGTTTTCTATGATTTATCATTGAGATGACACTCATGAGCGAAATATGTGGCGTGATGCTGACACACTGATGCGTAGTGTACCGGTGCCACCTTGTGGTGATGAGCAGTAACAATGTAGTCTGCTTGTATTGTACATTATCTAAATGGACTTTACTCTGACTTTGTGTGAATCGTGTCTTTGTTGGTCTTTGCAGGTTCGAGCCATCATCAGCGACTTTGCCGTCTTCATCACCATCCTCACTATGGTTCTTGTAGATTATGCCCTGGGGATCCCCTCACCTAAATTACAGGTCCCCGACAAGTTCAGAGTAAGTCCAGAAGAAGCCTTATTTACAACTCTACTGTATATTCATTATATATCATAATATATCATCATCATATGTCATCATCATATATCATTTGTGTTCTTCCTTTGTGCCTCAGCCAACCAGAGATGATCGTGGCTGGCTCATAAACCCTGTGGGGCCCAACCCCTGGTGGACCACCATCATCACCTTCATCCCAGCTCTGCTCTGCACCATCCTCATTTTCATGGACCAGCAGATCACGGCCGTCATCATAAACAGGAAGGAGCACAAACTGAAGGTTTTTAAGATTCTAGCCACAAAGGAAACTGAATTTTTGAAACTCTACTTGATCTAAATGTCGATGCTCCTTGTCCGGCTCCTGCAGAAAGGCTGTGGCTATCACCTGGACCTGTTTGTGGTGGGGGTGATGCTGGGAGTGTGCTCTGTGATGGGCCTGCCGTGGTTCGTGGCAGCTACCGTGCTCTCCATCTCCCACGTGAACAGCCTGAAGCTGGAGTCTGAGTGCTCCGCCCCCGGGGAGCAGCCCAAGTTCCTGGGCATCCGAGAGCAGCGATTCACCGGCCTCATGATCTTCACGCTGATGGGCTGCTCCGTCTTCATGACCTCCGTGCTGAAGGTCAGGAGAGATCCTCAAAATATACGTCCACCCAAGAATTACTATTTCCTTTGTTATTAATTATTATATATTACAAGTGTTAGAAATGGGGGCAAGTGTGAGTTTGGATAGTTTTAATCGTGATCCTGAATATTTCTCTGTCTTCAGTTCATCCCCATGCCCGTGCTGTACGGGGTCTTTCTCTACATGGGGGCTTCCTCACTCAGAGGTATTCAGGTGAGGCCAACCACTGAAGATATTTATCATTCTTTCTTATTGTTATTATCTCCAGGAAAAGATTCTGGATGAACTCACAAACGTGTGTCTGTGTATCTGTGCAGTTCTTTGACCGACTGAAGCTGTTCGGCATGCCGGCCAAACATCAGCCAGACTTCATCTACCTTCGCCACGTCCCTCTGAGGAAGGTACACCTCTTCACCATCGTCCAGCTCACCTGCTTGGCCCTGCTGTGGATCATCAAGACGTCCAAAGCTGCCATCGTCTTCCCCATGATGGTAATGTCACGATGAGCATGTTTGTCTGTCTTATTTCTGCTCATATTGCTTATTGATGTCTGTTTCCGCTGCTTCAGGTCCTGGCCCTGGTGTTCATCCGTAAAGTGTTGGACTTCATCTTCACCAAGAGAGAGCTGAGCTGGCTGGACGACCTGATGCCCGAGTGGAAGAAGAAGAAGTTGGAGGATGCGGCAGAAGAGGTGCAGCAGCAGAGCGCGGCTCAGATGTCGGAACTTCACGTTTTCACCAATGCAGCTGCAACACTCGTGCATGTGTTTCAGATTTTCTCTTTTGTCTCTTTCTCCAGGAGGAACACAGTATTATTGTAGAGGAGGAAGGCATTGTGCAATTGCCACTGGAGGGCCACTACAAGTAAGACATGTTAATCTTTTATCACGTTCTGCATCGTGAGTCCTCCTAAGAACATTCTGCTAAACGCTTTAATAAACACCATGAAGACCTTATGTTGTGTTTATCCTCTATGATGTGTTTTCGAAGGAGTGACCCAGCCACAGTGAACATCACTGACGAGATGTCCAAAGGTTCCTTCGGGAATGTATGGAAGAGCGTCAGCCCTGTGGAGAGCACCAAGAAGGAACCAAGCGCTAAGAGGTCAGCCTCCTCCCCCACACGGCTCTCAGATATCCACATCACAGATACCTGCTGATTCCAGGACCTCAGTGTATTTCTACAGTGTGTTTTAGTGTTGAATCAAGCAGTGGCAGATATTTGTTATCGAAGCGTTATGGAATATTTAGGTTTTATATTTTTCCAGGAAACTGAGTTGCCTGTATGTTTAGATGAAAGGTTTTATCTTAGAGCAGCGCTGCCTGCGCACATTTCCAGCAGAGTAGACTAACATAGTATCTCCTGCCTGCTTCTCTCATTCCATTCCACCCTAAGCTCCCCTTCCTAACCTCTCAGAAGCTGATATCCCAAAGGTAAGTGGTTCCCAGTCCCCGCCAGCATGGAGAGTGTTGTCCTGTGTGTTTACTGCTGATTGCTGCATGATGACGATGGTGTTGGTCCGTGATGGAAGTGGTGATTGAGATCAGTGAATAGATAGTGAGATAATTTGTCACAGCATGGCCTGGGGCGTGCATGTTACTTCAAGGACACATTTTATGATGTTGCAGTTCCAGCATGTTGTAAAAGTTGTAAAAGTAATAGCACTATAACACTGCTTTCAGATATGCACTGATGTCTGGACATTTTTCTGAGTGAGTCCATGTGAGAATACAGCAGGATGCAGACGAAGATAACAACTTGGAAAGAAGATGAGATTCTCCTGCTATGTTCTTCATATGTGAAAAGACACTCGGGAAAATGTCTGGACCCAATTATCTAAACACTTTTGGGAGTCCATGTCTGAAAACACAAAAAGCCCTGAAATGCAAACACAAACGTGTGATATAGATATATTTGCATGCTGTCTGATCTGGATTGATGCATATTTGCACCTTGCATTTCAAATCTAAAGTCCCTACAGAGAATATGGGCCTGATTGTTGTTGTATTTTCCTCTGATTTTAATCTTTATTTTTCCGGTGCAGTTGTTCCAAAGGTGGCGAAAAGCGCGAAAAGCGCCAGAAGCGGCGGAGGCACGACAAGAGCTTGGACAGGGAGACAAGTTTGTGATGACACATACTGGCGGTGCCATTGTGCTGTCGATCAGTCGATCAAAAAACTAAAAATCTGTACCGTGCCACACTCAATCACCTTTGTACTGTGCTACACTGTGTTTTTGTCATGTAAGTCTGTGTGCAAGTTGTGTAAAACTACAAATTTGTTAGAAACAGTATTAATGCTGAGGAGCCGAGACACATCTGTGTTCTTTTTCTATGTATTTCAGTGTTTGGTGATACCAGCAACAATAAGAATCCAGAATTATACGACACTTACAGTAACTGCTGTGTTGACGGGCCAATTACATAAAAATTTTAAACAATTTTTAAATCCACTTTATTTGTATTTTGTATGTTTTTATATTTTTCCAATATGACTCCTTTTAAAAAGCTGCCACAGGAAAACCACCCTGTGTGGATTTTGAGTGCAGCATTTATTGACTTTATGCACCTCACAGTAGAATCACTAAAGAGTAGATTTGCAGATACTAATCTATTTCAGTTTTGTCTAAAAGAGTTGGCAACATAGCGAATCTAGTACCATTTCTTTTTAAAGTATTAAATATACATTTTATATATTCTGTATATCTAAATGTTTTTGTGACAGTGACAGCTCATATCACTCCAGGTTTCTACTTTGCTCTTTTACATACGAGTGTCTCTCCTCCGGTAAAGTATTTCCCCTGGCCACTTCCAGGAAAAAATTCATTCATCATCGTATTCACATGCCTGCTCTGAGTATTTGGGCCATATTGAAGAAAAAAATTTAGATTTGGAGAATAATATGGTAATAAAAGTCGTAATTAAGAAAAAAGTCATAATTTAATGAGAAAAGAAGTTATAACAATCTGAGAATAAAGAAAAAACACTATTAGGAAAAGCTTTTGCTTTTTAACTTTATTCACGTAAGATTCTGACTTTTTTCCTCAAAATATTACATCTGTATTCTCGTAATATTGTGACTTTATTCTTATAATATTGCGACTTTATTCTTGTAATATTACAACTGTATTTTCCCTTTAAGTGGCCCTTAAAGTATCTCTTTAGTTTTATCTGGACAAAAACTGCACATTTGTTAAGTGTAAAAACATATTTGCAATTTTGTGTTTTTACTTGGCTTGTTGGCGTCGCTGCATATTTTTCCGCTCGGATAAATCTCGTCATCTTAACTCTTGGAAAACAAGGGAGGGTATTTTCTCAAAACCTCAAAACTATTTCTTTGAGGACAGCGGGGGCAGTTTATTGGAAAATGACATCTTGCGAGCTGGCACATAGTTTGGAAAAAGCTACTCGGGCCTTGTCTTTTTAAAAAATGGTCGAATTTGTAGACTGTACAGAAAGCTCTGTGTTTTCCACCTGCTTCCTCGTCGTCATCTTGTCAGTAAGTGTCATCCATGGACATGTGATCTCCTCTCCAAACGACCCTCGGCGTGTGTTAGCAGCGGAAGCGAATTGTTTTGAGGAAAATAAACGACCATCTCGCCGCAGGACCTCGGTTTCTTCTAGAGATGCAATAATACCTTTTTTCTGGGAAGGGCAACATGTAATAAACGGTGAAGAGTCTTAACAATGTATAATACATAGTATATTTTATTCATGTAAAATGTTACTAATATATTACTAACATGAAGTCAGTGTTGAAGGCAGGATTTTGTTGTAGATGTTCTTTTTCCATTGTCTAATTGATGGTTCTTAGTTGATTAGAGACACTTAAAATGGGTCAAAATTATATCAAATCAATTCATTTGACCACGTCTGTGTGGAATTCTGCCTTAAATTTGGTAGTGATAGCTGATGTACACTTTCTGTTTGATAATTTAAGTCACATGTATAGAAGGTTCAGTTCAGATCCGTTGTTCAACTGTGATTCGTTTCATGAGAGAGAGAGAGAGAGAGAGAGAGAGAGAGAGAGAGAGAGAGAGAGAGAGAGAGAGAGAGAGAGAGAGAGAGAGAGAGAGAGAGAGAGAGAGAGAGAGCATAAATAAAGACATTGAAAAAACTACACTGGGATTTAACTATGTGTCTTTAAGCAGCCGACATCTCTAAAGCGCCTCGAAGAAATGTTTTCAGATTGGATCGAACTGTTCACTTGGACTCGAGGAGGAACTGCTGAGATTTTGGTGGTGAAAGGTCAAAGGGCAAGGTCGCTGTGACCGCTGTGTTCTGCTTATCTCAGGAAAACCTCTGAGGAAGTTTGGTACAAATAGACTCAAATGTATGATCATAGATGTGTAGATATTTAACTGTGAACATTGTAAATGTATTTGAATAGATTAACTGAAATATTTGAGTTGACAGCAACCATAAAACAATAGTTTACCCTATATATATATATTTTGGGTGCTGACAATAAACTGTCCTCAACTCGAGGCCCCAAAAACACTTCAACTAAATATTTATAACTTGGAACCAATAGGTTTGTGCTGACATTTATATGGATGGAAAATTAAATAAATAGAGTATGTGGTATTTTAATATACGAACACAGCTTTACAATGAAAATCTTTATTTTGCAGAGCGGTTTAATGACACACTATGAAAACCAACGACACTACGAGTGTTTTCTATTCCACTAACCTGAGATTTAGCTTTTTGTGTTCTTGTTTTCACTTTAAAAATATAAACAATAATTTAAATTTTGTAGAAAAAACATGCCCTGAATTTCATTTCCATAAACACCATAGAAGACTAGTTGTTTTTTTTTTGTTTTGTATCTTTGCATCACATGAAGTAAAAAACTAATTTAAATAGAACGTTGACATGTCAACATGCAAAGCAGAATGGCTTCCTGTTCCTCCTGTGTATGGCTTCACGTCCAGCACATAGACGGGTCCCTTCTGCCGCGTCTCATTGGTCCACTTGTCTCTTCTTGCTGCTAAAAGAGAGAAAATCACAATCACGCAGCTGGAGGAGTTAAAACACGTCCCCGGCCTTTATCAGGTCGCTCGTGTGACTCGGCTTTACCTTTCCCCTGAGGGCTTGGAGGTCATGACCCACAGTAAATATTCCTTGGCAGCCATGGAGTCAAGCACCTTGTTCACATCACTGGTGAAGCTGCCGTCTACATGCCTCCTGCTGATGGCCTCACCCCACCTGTCCTTCTCAGATCTGAGTATGTACACAGGCACACAATATAAACTCTGCCCACTCACGCTCATCATGTGGAAACCCCGGCGCTCTCAGAGGAAAGAAAATCATCTTTTCATCACTGCTGTTTTTGTGTTCTCGTGATCGAAATAATCATCACATGTCAATTAACGTGGTGCAACAAGTTCAGGTGATTTATTTTCAGCACAACCACAAGAATCATGGAGAAACAGAAGCAACAGGAGGAGAGAAAAGGGCACAAGAAGAAATGTTGATTCGCTTTTTCCCTCTGATTCAACTTCTCCCTCTGTCTTTGTCGTCACGGTGGAATCAGACACAGGCAGGCGGCCATTAGGGAGCTTTGGTACTGTAGCAGGAGGAGGAGGAAGAGGAAGAAGGAGGCCTACTCTCTTCTGACTTGTCCAGACTTGAGCCTGGCAACAAAGTCTTTGAGCGCCTGGTCCTCCATGAAGGAGCTCATGTCGCTGGTGAAGGTCCCGTCAGCGTGGCGCTTTTCTGCAGCTCTGAAAACACACAGATACACAGACATTACTGGAGATCACCAATAATATTAAGATGAGAAAAGATATTATTTTTAGAGTTTGAAGGAAAGTACAGACAAATACTGGTGTACTGTGTATATTACTTTTGCTACATACTTATAATAACTTTCATTTCATTCAATGCAGTATTTTTACATTGTTTTACCTTTATTTAAGTTCAGAAGTTTATTCTAACACCCTGAGCTTTAAGTGGTTTGATTGTTAAGTGAAAAAGAGAAGCTATTGGTTCCACACTGACCCGCTCCTCTTGTTGTTCATCAGCCACCGAACAAAGTCCTGCGCCTTCCTGTCCTCCAGGTATTTGCTGTAGTCGTTGGAGAACGTCCCCTCGGAGTGTCGCTTCATGCTGGGCAGCTGCCTCAGCTCGTCTGCTAACGTGTCGTCGGCCTCCAAACTACAGCAGCAGGAACACGGTTTGAAATGTGACTCTTAAAGTCTTATTTTTCCTTTCTCCTGTATCAGAATGGTACTTATTCACATTGATAAAGTTTGACTATTTAATGAAATGTATTAGAAAAGTTTTTAAAAAGAGAGAGAACATGAAAAATGAAGTGAAGTCCACACTAACACAAGAGGAGAGGAACTGCATGTGTAGTTTTTTCCATTTGTCCAGATTTGACCTTCACTTTGACTTTGATATCGATGTTTTAAAATATATCCCCTCTGGACTATAGGTAAAGTACAGTATTTCCATTTGAGAGTACTTTGAGTACTTCTACCTGGAGCTGTCGTCGGCCTCTTGCAGAGGAACCTGCCAGCTGCTGTGGACAAAGCCCAGGAGCAGGAGGATTCCAGCCAGGGAGTGGATGCTCTTCATGGTTCTGACCTGAACAACACAAAGCTCACATGTACTTTCAGATAAAAACGTGCACATGAGCGGATCAGGAATGAAAACTCACCGTCTCTTCTTTCTGTGCAGGTACTTCCTCTGCTTGTTGCTGGTGTGTGTGTCTCACTCTCACCGTGGGACCTTATATACTGTAAGAGGTGGAGCGGGAGGACGAGGCCTCCCAGGTGGACCGGTTTTACAACTGCACCAGGCCCACCTGTTACTTTCGACCCATTAGACACGGAGCCCCGACACATTGGCCGAGTGGACGTGCGTTTGTCCAGAAAGGTGGCGTTCATGCGTGATGCCAGCTGGTACTTAGGTGTCAAGATCAAACAAGCGCGTTCATCCTGTTAAACAGAACGTGGGGGAGATGCTCTCATATGCAGCCTTGTCATCGTGATGGGGGGTGATAGGTGCTGCTGTCACATCCGGGCAGATGAGTCAGTATTTGTCAGATTTAGAAGATGGGAAATATTGACTGGTTTTTGCATCATTGGCAGTTATCTGTTTTACAGGGGCCAAAGTCAAACAGAGATCTGTGCAGCTCAGGGGAAAACACATGTTCATGGGCTGCTGCTGCTATGTGACTATGATGGATAGATAGAAAGATAGATAGATGTTTGCAGCTTGAGTTCATGATTTCCTGTTTCCTGTGTCTCTCCCTCGTTAATTAGCTGCTCCGCCCTCATTATTTTCATCTGTGTCTCGTTAACTGTTTCTGTCTTTTTCTCTGTCCACCATTTTCCTCCTTGTCCTCACCTTTACCTCTGTGTTGCTTTGGAACCCTTTGCTGGACCTGAACACAAACTTGTGCAGCAAACACGTAAGTCAGACTAATAACATGAGCACTATATCCACGTGGCGGATTTGTCTGGTAAAGATCTCAGCTTTATTTCTTGAGAAAATCAAGGAAATGTTGCCCGACCTGTTTAAGACAGTGAACACATATCTCTGGATAAATGTACTTAATCAAAATCTGATCCAAAAGTTATTATCAAATCCTTTGAAGTTTCAATACTAACTATATTATAGTAAATACTACCATTTACTAACTACAGCATTTTAACTATGAGTCTCTGCTGTATGATGTTTTATTGAAATACTGTCTCCAATGTGGGGAATTTCTTATGAAAACACAACCTCTCATATCGTTTCTATGCTGATGAAGTGCAGACAAAACATGTTTTCTGTTTCTCTGTTTAATTCTTTATTATTATAGAAAACAATTATCACATCAAACAGTCAATTATCTCATAAATCGAGTAAAAATATATATAAAATCACTTTGTAAAGTTAAAAGAATCTTTATCCGACTGAGTATACGTAAGAACAAATTTCACAGAATGACTCTCTTTTTCCAGTTTATGGTCCAAATGAAAACTTAAAAAAGACAAGACATCCAGAACAATATTAATTACTCCTGCATTTACAATTAAAACTGTTTTTATTCACATTGAGAAAAAGATCATCCAGTGGATTTCAGGCAAAGCACCTCTGCAGGAAGTGGCTCATGTGGGTGTAGACGTGCTGATAGGCCGATCCGCCGAGGCCGTGATCCTTGTCTGTGTACCACTGAAAGAAGAACATGTTTAACGTTAACGACACGCGTCCATGTCATCGAGCATGTTGTATATTTTGGTGTCTTTTTCTCAGATTACTCACCATTGCCTCAAAGTCCACATGCTCCTCTACCAGAGCCTCAGAGATCTCAGCTGCCTGCTGGAAGTGAACGTTGTCTGGAAAAACACAACAGAGAAAAACGTGGATTAAGGAAACATTTCTGGAAAAGTGTCAAATAAACACACGGATGAATAAGTTCCTGTGTGACTCACCATCAGCTGTTCCATGAACCAGGAGATACTGCACTGAATGGAAATTATTGGCCCTGGCAGTTACTGTTGAGTTCTGCACACAATCACATTTGTGTTTGTTAATGAGGCAACAACATAACTGAGTTCAGTGTGATCACGATACGACAGAGTGTGAAACTTACAGCGTATCCGTCAGGGTTCTGTGAGGGCGTCACCATGTAGCGCTCTGTGTAGATGGAGTCTGGAACAAACACATCAGTGCAGATACCGTGAGTTTCCTCCTTCTGCAGGATTCTCTGACTCACTCATGCAAAAAGTACAGATGGGAAACAGGAAACTTGGAAGGATGTGGGCCAGGAAAGAAGTTATTGACATTCTCACCAATTTCCCAGGGAATCATTCATGGATCTTTGTCTGATACTGAACCCTAAATTGCCCCTGAGTGATTTATGATGGAGAAAGAGCTGCACATCATTTACCTCCTTCGTTAATAACCTGCTCCGCCTTAATTACTTTCACCAGTGTCTCATTAACTGTGTGTTTGTGTATCTTTGTCTCATCTCTCACGTTCCAGCATTTTCCTCCTGATTGGTTTTTAACCCCACCTTTACTTTTATATTCTTTTAAACCCTTTGCTGGATTGGAACGCAAATCTGTGCATCATACTTGTAAGTCAAATAGTTTTTCTTTCTTTTAACTTTCCTAATGTGGCCTCTGGCGTCCTCACATGTCAAAAAAATTCCTTCAAATAATGTATTTTGTGATTTGGTGCTTTACAAATAAGATTTAATTCACTAGTTAAAGTGAGTAGATCAGATGTGGAAAAGGTTGCAGACGTGAATTTGCTTAAAGAAGATTAAAAACAACAAATAGATACCGTAATATTTCCATTTGGAAACCGGGGCCACCGCCATCCCACATTTGAAAACTCCGCTGCCAGATCCCAGCGCCATTGATGTCACATATCCACCATAAGACTGTGGGGGGGGATGAAGGGATCATTACTGTGGTTCATCAACATCACATCACTGAGCTCTGCCTCTACTCACCCATCCCCAAATAGCCACTCTGTCTTTGTCAATGAAGCCCATTTTGATGAATTCCCTAAAAACCAAAGAGAAGATTGTTCAGACACGATCTCAGTGTTAATCAGGACATTCCCAGTGAGTGTGTGCGTGCAGCATCTCAACCAGTGAAACGAGTCAAATCCAGTTTCATCAAGCTTTGGAAAAGCTTGATGAAACTGGGGTCAGCTTGTTTGTTTGAGATGCACTGACTTGTCTGAACCGCTCCTCGCTTTCCTTACTTGGCCGCTGTTATCTGATCTTCCACCTCATAGGTTCCCAGACGTTTGTAGATCTCATGCATTAACTTGTCGCCCTGGAAACCACTTCCTCTTCCGTCAAAGCTGGCAACGATGATTTTCTCTGTGCTCGCCAGGTAAGTGGACCAGCTCACCCTGTAGATGTAATCTGCCTTCTGACTGCAGGGGCCTGCGTACCTGGAAGGTCACAATCCACAAACACTTTGGAGAAAATGAGGGAATTATTGAAATCAATTTAATTGCTTTTTCAAAAAGTGATTCTTACACGTCTATCAGTAAAGGGTACTTCTTGGATTCATCAAAGTCTGGGGGCAAAAACATCTGGAACCATAAATCTGTCAAAAACACAAAAAATAGATGTAATTTAATAATTCTGTTCAGAAATAACTTAAATGAAGTAGAAGTACTTGGATAATAAAAGAGTAAGTATAAATTATACATAGCAAAAGTATAAGAGCATATGAGAAAAACAAATTTTAAGTTTTAAAAAGTAAAATAAGTGGTTCTGCAGAGAGTCATGATGATGTCTGGTGTAAATCCTTGGTTTAAAAATCAACTGAACTAAATTTGGGCCTCAAACTAAAATGAAACCATGTGGGAAATACAGAGGGGATACGTCTATTTGCTGCAACTACTTAATACATACTTGTACACATTTCTATAAGGAATCAGAACCTTTAACAAATCTTCAATGGCTGCATATTCTGGCAGCAGTAAAAAGTACAGTATTTCCCTCCACAGTGTAAGAGAGGTAAAGTGTGATATTGCAATGCAAAAATACCACAACTTGTACAGTCGTTACTGAATAACTCACCGAATCCGTAAAGTTTGATGCTTTCACGACGCATGCTGGGCATTCGGATGTCAGAGATCAGGCTGCTAAATGCACTGTTGTCCTCCAGAGGCTTCACCTCTGCAAATGTAGAAAAACACAGATTAGATCAAATGTTTTCTGCTCCTTGGTTTTATTTCAGCTTCAGCTCTAAATGTGTAGAATACCTTTGTTATTCCTGTTATCCATGAGAGAGTAGTAAGGAATACCTGGACCTGTGAACACAAAGTACAGGAGTATTATTCCCATGTATAAATACACAGACTGTTGTTTATTGCATGAGCCTGGAGGAATCGTTGAAGTATAACTGACCGCTGCAGCTCATTCGGTAGAAGGAGGCATTGTGGCTGAAGTAAGCTGAGTTGTATTGACATTTTTCTCCATGTAACGAACACGTCAGACACTTGGTCCCTTGTTTTGTCCATCTGAGACACACAAACACACACAAACACACACATACACACACTGTGAGTCTGAAAAAACACAATAAGAAATAAAGATCAAATACAGTAAAACTCTTACTCATAAACGTTCCTTTGTCCTGGCTTGCCACCCTCGTTACTTGAAAAATATCTGTGGAGTTCAGACGTTACTCAAACAAATGTTTAAATAAAATGTAAGAAAACGATTTAGACAAATGGTTAAATAGTTTAAACCAATTCACAGTAACTTACACACTATCTGCAGTGACTTTCAGAATGTCAATGACTTCCCATTCTCCAGAGGTGATTTGTGTCACTGCTCCCTGTTTGTAAGAAGCACAACAGAATATTTGACATACAAGACTTTGCCTTTAAATAAAATATCACACTGTAGTTTCCATGCCACGTACCCCCACCACGTGGTGGATGTGCTTGTACCCCTTAGCGTCACTCATCAGCAGGTAGTAGCTGTTCTTGTCTGCAGCGACGACAGGTTCTGCTGGAGAGAACTATAGGAAGAAAAGGAACGCTAGAGTATATAATGCAAAATGCAATAATTGATCTATATGTTCTCACTGTGAAAAGAACAAAATCAACAATGTGTGTCTCTAATGAAATGTCCGAATTTATGGTTTCGTTTTTGAATTTATCAAAACTGCTGGGAACTGTATTCTTAGTAAATGTTACTGAGTCAGGATGTGGTGATCTAGACTATATTCCTGTGAAAGAGGAACTGACTGTTGGTTTGGCAATGATGTACTTACTTACATCAGGCTTTAATATGCACGCAATACTTAGTGAGGGTTGGTTTGGGTTTTTCAATGAAATATAATAGTAGAAAGAATAATTTTCTGTTCTTTGACGTACCCGCCCGATCCAGCCTGTGGAACTCTTCAACTCCAGATGCTGCAAAACGATGAGCAACTGGTGTTTAGAGTTAAATCAAGCAAACATTTTATAAAAACATCTGACATCTGAATGAAGTTATAATATTACAAGAATAAAATCGTAATATTACGAGAAGTCGCGACTTTCGGCTACATGTGATGTCAGAGGGAGAATATAGGAACATCAGTCTGTCGTCTGTGTTAAAATGAGGAATGTGGAGCATCTTTAAAATAACAAAATTTGTCTCAGGACTCTAAAAAGAAACTGGGTCTATTCTGAAGAAAGAACCACACAGACTGGGAGGAAACTGTCTATTTACTGGAGGAGGAAATGTTTGGTCGTATCTCAGGAACACCTGCTTACGAAATTATGTTTTTACCTCGACAGGATCCCAACTGGATCCATTCAAGTTGTAAGTCTTCAGCATGAGGTGGTTCTGTTCTCTCTTCAGCCACTGGACAGCGATGCGGTTGTCTGTCACCCAGGTGACGGTGGCCAGGTAGTGCTCACTGAGGGCGAGAGGAAGGGAACACTCAGGACACTGTCTATTTCTTGGAGGCTAACAGATAATATGCATAATCTGTTACGTACCTTGAGCTGAATGAAGCCGGAACAACGACCTCAGTAATGTCCGTCGTGTTGTCAGTGTCCACAACAAACAGTTTGACGACAGGGTTGGGAGTTCCTGGCTGTACAGAGAATAATATGAATAATGACACACAGTTCACTGACATGCAACAATATGAGGCCAGTATAAGCTGTGGATGGACGTCCCACCTTTGGATATGGGATGGAAACAGTGGTGGGGTACTGGTTGTCTCCGTACCAGGAGTACTCTATAGTGTGGACCTCTGTGTCGTTAAACTCTACGTACGCCACGTACTTCCCCCCCGGTGACCACCACAGGCCCTGGCTGGATGAGAACATCTCCTCTGGAAGGGAGGAGAGAGTGATGCCAATAGGTCACTATTCTACTTTTTAACAACGCTGCATTTTCTTGTGACGTGCAGGAGAGACACAACTCTCCAGTGATGGTTTGTGACACTTTAAATTTCTGCTTTCTAAGAAGTGATCAGTGGAGGAAGTACTCAGGTCTTTAACCCATGCATGGTAGTTTCATTTTGTTTCCCTTGTCTAATTAATTTGTAAATCAAGGAGCAGAACCGAGATAAGGAGAAGACTCAATGTGCAGAGACGGATGTCATGTAAATACCAGATGGAATCGTGGCCTCACGACTTCACGTTCAACCACTTACCCTCATACACCCAGTCTGGGATCCCATTTAGAATCTGATTCTCCTTGCCGTTGACTGTGACCCGCTGTGGTGCGGAGCCGGGGCTGGTCTTTACGTACACGTCATTGTTCCAAACAAAGGCCTGGAAATACAAAGTTCATCAAAGGTTTGTTGTCTGAGCCCTCTGCAGCCCCTCTCCTCGAGTGTTTGGGAAAGGTAGAGAGCGATGGCCTCAACCAGCACCCACTTGAAATAACATGGGTGTCACACAGGGTTATGCACATATAACCAATCATTAGTCGGCCCGGGCTCACCAGTTTGTTCCCTTCGGGCGCCCAGGCAAAGAACTGCACCTCATCAGGAATGTCGGAGGGTGTGACAAATTTGCTGAAAGGTTTCAAAGAAAACATCTCAGAGATTTGCACGAATGTAGTGAAGGTTTTTCAAAACTCACAGCTGAGGTACTCACTCCAGTTCCCGGTCATACAGTGAATAGGAGGCTGTAAACGAATGTCTCCACAACTGACGGGACAAAAACAACACAAGAGGCCGTGTGGTCACTCAGCAGCAGTAGACACGCATCACACACATGTGCAGTAAAGGTCAGTGTACCTTGGAGAAGTTGCTCATGAAAGCAACATGTCTGCGGTCGGCAGACAGCTGGTAGTCGTACGCTTTTTTCTCCGTCTGTGAAACAGAAAAGTTTCAGAGACGTCTCAGACAACACTGAAGTTTGTTTCGGTGAGTTTACACAAAAAGAAACACACAGATGCACACGACTTACAAAATTGTCTCTGCTCAGGAACTCCGTGCGCTCTCCACTGACCACATTGTGGCGGAAGACCGAGCCCTGGGACCTCTGCAGATATTCCTCATCTGTGGTGAACCATTTGCAAAAAGGGTGTGGATGATCAGGCTTTATCAGAATGGAAGCACATTCAAATAAAAGTACAACACATATGTTTAAGTTATATGTTTTAGCCTCTGCAACTTCAGTTTCCTGGTTATCTTGCAGTTTACAGATTAACAGTGAGCGTATGATATATAATATATAATTTATACAGCAGCTGCCTCTTTCCATTTTCATTTATATATCTATTATTACTTCAATGTGGTGATAACCTGTGTCTGTGTAAAACCCTCAAAGTGCACAGAGGCAGCTCTGTTGTTAAACTGTCCAATAAAACATGGATTCATTAAGTATTCAGCTCTACCCTCATGATGTATTACATGATAAAACTCTGAGAACACGTTTGAGCTTCCAAAAGGAACATATTTCAAAAAGCTGAGGACGATAGAGGCAGCAGCAAATTAATAAATATATTAAATAAAGGACTCACTGAGATCACACTTGTTCGGGTCATTTCAGGAGCCGGACCAAGTACCAAATAAGTTATTAGTATTCATCCTCTGGGGACCATGAACTGGCATCTCTTCTAATTTTGGGATATCTAGTCATTTGTTTTTGGATTTTAAATCATCGTTTTGAGATACTAAGTCATTATTTTTGTATTATTAAAAAAAAACATTTAGTAAGCTGATTAATTATTAAAGCAACATCCTGTCACCTCTACAGTAAATCTTCATTTACTGCACGTGTTTTGTTCTGTACTTTTATAAACTGTAAACAACAGAAAATTCCATGCACGTGCACCACCACACGTGCACGTGCATGGCACTGGAATGAAGGGAGTGAATAAGTAACCAGGACAGAGCAGAGCAGAGCAGCTGATGATAATAAAGCATCTTCAGAGACACGTTTACTGTCACCATGTCCCACCTCCACCCTGGTACCACTCCTCTCCATATCTGTGATCATCATAAAGCGTCTCCCACCTGAGATCCACCTCATGCTGTAGCCCGCTGGTTTCAGTGAGCTGTTGAAGACGTCCTCCAGGGTGAAGGACCTCTGGTTGCCGTTGCCTCCCTGCTTCTCTGAAAGGTGCGTTAGGAGAGTGAGAGCCTGGAAGACGAGTCATAGTTCACAGATAATCACAGTTACATTATAGTCCTCATCATAAAAGAAGATAAGAGGCTGGAAGTGACAGAGAGTTTATCCTGTGTCACTTCTTGTTTGGGAGCAATAGAGATGTACTGAGATGTGAGAGATGATAATATGCAATATCATGAATGGGATAAGAGATTTTAAAAAACAATACATTGAGGTGCCATTCAACAACGCTCCAAGCGGATCGTGCGTAATGACGCGTGCGTAATTCTCCTGGAGGCATTTAACGGTGCGTCAGAGCGATGGATCCGTTTAATGTCAACACGTGAATCGTTTAAAAAGCAAACACTCACTTTTCAGAAACAAGGTCGTGGGCACCGCGATCAGAATGACGACGATCGCTACTCCAAAAAGTCCCAGCAGCACTTTGGCGATGGAGACCTGTTCGTGGGTTGAGCGCACAAGAGTCAGAAATAAAATAAAAAACATTCCACAACATCTTCATGTGAGAATCTGCAAACCAGCAACAAACCATTTTCTCTCTTGGTGGGGGATGTGAACCAGTAACCCTCCTAATCACAGCTTCATCGATCCACTGGGTTCCACTGCACCCAGAGGCTCTAAAGTTATGCGACACTGGCTTTGCAGTTAAACATTATCTCGCGTGGAGTTTCAAAGGTGGGACAATAAACGTCCTGCGGTGTAAAGTTCGTCAAGTCCCAGTGTTTTTGAGGAAGTGCAGCTCGTCACCAGGCTCTTCCCCAAACCGCTCCGACTCAACACATCTTTACAGACTGTTTGGATGTGATTCATTTGTTCTACCTCTGCTGCAGCTCATGTAGAATAACGGGCTTTGGTTTAAAGCTGCAGCAGAAGAGTTGACACGTGCATCAGTCCTGTCTAACTGGGAGTTGTAGCGTTTACTGGGCGAGGAGCATGAACTGGTCATTGTGCTGCTGATATGAAACATATGTAATTTTAATCCTTAATAATATCATCAACTGTCTGGATCTGTTGGCTGCACATGAAGATGGATGACACGTCTCCGCCTCCTCCCACCATCCAGAAGTGAAGCCAAAACATCCCGGATACGAACACCGCCATGTTGCACTGCTGGCGCCAGAGTGAGAGCTTCAAATGAATAATTAAACTGTGCAGAAGGATTTCAAACGTACAAATGCTATTCACCATCTTGTCCTATATTCTAAAGTGACTATTCCACCTCATGGTGATTATGAGGTGACTTCCTGGCTTGTTTCGACACTAGGTGGCGTTCACGTGAACTTTCCCAGTCGCTAACGTACTTTTCCAGTGCTGCTGAACATCAGCATTAGTACGACTGTATTCTCATTAATATCACATCATCCTTTCTGCCACTCTGACATTAATGAGCAGTTCTTCTCCTGGTGTCGGCTCAGGTCATGTTCAGGTATGACCCTCAGCTGACTCCACATAACATCACTGATCCACCGTCATAAATCCCATACCATGTATTTACATAATCAACATCCTCCTTCCGGTTTCTGTCTGGTTCCTCAATAGAGTGTCGAAGAGGAAATCTCTCACTCGATTATTCATGAGAACAACATGATGTTTTTTACAGAACAACATGGCAGCGTCCAGGACACTTCAGAGTTGGACTGGGAAATAAAATTCCATTTTAGCCCGTGGAAGTTTCCCTTTGTGTAAGTGCAGAGCTAAAAGCCCGTTAAAAGCTTAACAAATATAAAGCTGTGCCTTTATGAGGAATAGACATCATATTCTGCACACCGGACATCCTCAGCAAACAAACAGACAGTGGACGTCTTCTCTAATGCCCCGCTGCTTGTTTGAAGAGCGTTACTTCATGGGTGTCTCCATTTAGCTGACACTAAACCAGCTCAAATCATTGATAGGTGTCACTTTGAACACACTCGGACAGATGCAGTGTCGAAACAGAAAGAGAGAGAGAGGGAGGGATGGTGAGTGAGAAAGAAAGTGAAGGAGCCCTGACTTGTGAATGAATCCTGTATATATACTGAATATACTGAGGATATAAAGGACATACTTATATATATAGAGATATAGATAAGTCATGAAAGACGATGTAATCAAGCAGAACTCACTGTTAGAATTAAAACAGAAAACATTAGTACGTTATCTCTTCTGTCTGTTTTCATCATCAAATCAAACGATGGAACAAAGTATCAGATTCATTCATGATATCAAAACTTAAATGTTTCAAGTGAATTAAACTATTTGTGACTCTGTGTGTGACCTGCAACATTTCTGTGTTCAGTTGTGTTGCCTCTATTTGCGGCATTTGTGTGTATATAGTTGTGTTTTCTAACTATTGTCGTCTATTTGACTGTTTTATATTCTCATGGTAACATTGTTAAGAAAAGTTCTCTATAAGTTTATTTGTATTATAAATGCTGTGTCATGTTTCTGTTGTTTATCTGTACGTGCATGCTGCCTGTGTTTTAAGTTGCAGAGCATTGAGCTCAGACGTCTCATGCACATTCCAGATGTTTCTGTTTGCTACACATGTTGTTACTTCCAAACAAAGAGCAGCACTTTGGTAAGTGTTGCACAAACTTGACTGAACTGAGGTTAAACCCAAACATTTCTCACTTGTCAGCTCCAGTGCATGATACGGGTTTTATCCTGCAGTGTTTATTCTCGGGGATAAACAGAGGAGCTGGTTTTCATTCCGACAGATGTGGTGAAAGTGTGAATGTTCTAATGGAATTTTTGGCTTGAGGTCGAGCGGCGTTTTGAGTTTGGATGTTATTGTTTGGGAGAAGCTTGAAGGAATAACTGGTTTTAGAAACGGCTCAGCGAAGCTTCTACTAACATCCTCACAGCTCTGAGTGAATCTGCTTAATGTACTGAAGCAGCAGCTGATCTCAGAGCTGTCTGTGGCACATCAGTCACTGTGTCACGACTGTTATTTACTGTTATCAGTGCAATACCCTGATATTCTGGAGGAAACTGCAGGTTTTTCCATCAAGGTCACTAGATTATATTGTTTTATTTTATTTTATTGCCTCTTTCATTCTTTCACAACATAATTTTCACTATCTGCTGCTGTAACAAGTGAATTTCCATGACGTGGGCTCCACAAAGTTTATCTTATCTTATCTTATCTTAATAGTTTCACTTGTTTAGAACATTTGTGAAGTCATTTCCAGTTGTTCCATTTAAAGCCATGTTGTCACTTCAAATTCAGAACAAAACAACGCGGGCGACTCACAAAAACTTCACATTATTCCAAGAAGCTCTCAAATCTATATCACAGCATATTTACCTTCATAGTTTGCAGTGTCATCCTGAACCTGCAGCGCTGTCAGACTCTCATCTGACAGTTACTGCTGCGTCCTCGACCTGCTCCTCATATCATGTGACACGCTGCTTGTTCTGCTGGAGTCACTGCACATTTCAGTGGAGGGTGAAATGCATTGAAGGTGTCGCCCTCGTGGCTGCAGATCCTCTCACCTTGTATCTTCAGATAAATGTCTTTCATGGCTGATTATCTTTGAGATCGACATGATGCACGATTTGTGAGCATTTTATCTGTATTGTACTGAGAGAAGAGGAAACGTTTCTGTCCTGAGGGGCCTTCATCGGGGGAGGTTAGGTTTACCTGATGAAGTCCCACAGGACAGTGTGCAGGATTCCTCCTCTCTCATCTGCACTTGCTTTTCCTCCTACTCACCTGTCCACTGTATTTTTGAAGTTGTGCATTGGCCTTTCCAGTGTTATCTTTATTTTGCGGCTGAAATATTTCACTTTCTCTTTGTTCTCTGTATTTTAAAAGCAAGTCTGTCCCTTTTGCAAACGACTTTGAGTCCATCTCTTCTTCTTTTATTTTTAAATATGAAAAATGTACCTTGTTTGACCTTGTTTTTATAGAAATATGATGAATTGTGGTGTTTTGTTCATGCAGCATCAGAAAAAGACTCTAAAGCACCCTCTTGTGGTAAAAATGAAGAAACGCAGGAATGACATGTTTCTCTAATTTTAAATATAAACTGAATCTAAAGCTTCATAAAAAAATATGGATAAAATATTAGGGACACTTTGTCATAAACTGGATTGACAGAAAAGTGGCTACGAGATGTAAGATAAGATAAAACTAGAAATATGATGAATTGTGATATTCTGTTCATGCACCCTCTGGTGGTGAAAAGAAGGAAACGCAGGACTGACATGTTTCTCTAATTTTAAATGTAAATTGAATCTAAAGCTTCATAAAAAAATATGGATAAAATATTAGGGACACTTTGTCATAAACTGGATTGACAGAAAAGTGGCTACGAGATGTAAGATAAGATAAAACTAGAAATATGATGAATTGTGATATTCTGTTCATGCACCCTCTGGTGGTGAAAAGGAGGAAACGCAGGACTGACATGTTTTCTAATTTTAAATATAAAACTGAATCTAAAGCTTCATAAAAAAATATGGATAAAATATTAGGGACACTTTGTCATAAACTGGATTGACAGAAAAGTGTCTACGAGATGTAAGATAAGATAAAACTAGAAATATGATGAATTGTGATATTCTGTTCATGCACCCTCTGGTGGTGAAAAGAAGGAAACGCAGGACTGACATGTTTTTCTAATTTTAAATATAAAACTGAATCTAAAGCTTCATAAAAAAATATGGATAAAATATTAGGGACACTTTGTCATAAACTGGATTGACAGAAAAGTGGCTACGAGATGTAAGATAAGATAAAACTAGAAATATGATGAATTGTGATATTCTGTTCATGCACCCTCTGGTGGTGAAAAGAAGGAAACGCAGGACTGACATGTTTCTCTAATTTTAAATGTAAATTGAATCTAAAGCTTCATAAAAAAATATGGATAAAATATTAGGGACACTTTGTCATAAACTGGATTGACAGAAAAGTGGCTACGAGATGTAAGATAAGATAAAACTAGAAATATGATGAATTGTGATATTCTGTTCATGCACCCTCTGGTGGTGAAAAGGAGGAAACGCAGGACTGACATGTTTTTCTAATTTTAAATATAAAACTGAATCTAAAGCTTCATAAAAAAATATGGATAAAATATTAGGGACACTTTGTCATAAACTGGAATCACAGAAAAGTGGCTACGAGATGTAAGATAAGATAAAACTAGAAATATGATGAATTGTGATATTCTGTTCATGCACCCTCTGGTGGTGAAAAGAAGGAAACGCAGGACTGACATGTTTCTCTAATTTTAAATGTAAATTGAATCTAAAGCTTCATTATACAATAAGTATAAAATATTAGGGACACACAGATGTTAGATAAGATACCATAAGATAAGATAAAACTAGAAATATGATGAATTGTGGTGTTTTGTTCATGCAGCATCAGAAAAAGACTCTAAAGCACCATCTGGTGGTGAAAAGGAGGAAACGCAGGACTGCTCTATATTCCTCCCATGTTAAATGTCACTGAATCTAAAGCTTCATGAAACCACGAGGGTCAACCCTTATGGACACACAAATGTAAGATGAGATAAAACTTTATTAATCCAGTCACCGGGGGGACTCAGTTGTTACAGCAGCAGGCAAATGAGGCAGACAAGAGAATAAAAAAAGCAATAGAATAAAAATAAAAACATTAAATAAGAAAATGCGGAGTATGTACATTATATACACCTTTCACTGTAGTGGTTTGTATATAAATGGTATAAAGTAAAGGATGATCGCACGGGCAAGTCAAAAACTGTCTGTACATAAACACAAATGCGCAAAAAGTTATTTTCTGTTAGAAATAGTGCAAATACGATAAAAATAGTGCGAATAGTATAAGATAGTGTAAGTAAGTTACTAAGCGTTGACACTTTGGGGCGGTTAAATATCGATAAGGCAATAATTGGCAATACTTTGTTGATAGAAATTGACTTCTATTAAATTCAGCTGTGTTGCGTTCAGGTAACTTTTTATGTATGTTAATTACGAGGGTCGGTGAAAGCCACACGAAGTTGGTGGGCGGTGTCTTTTTCTCCTCCTCCTCCCTCATTGGTCAACTGCGCTGTCAACTCCTTGCACTTCCGGTATCTGGCGCAAAACTCGGAAATGACGTAGGCGCAATTTTCCGACAACCAGGAAGTGACAGGCGTGCTAACACAGCGATCATCACTTTGCGTCCGTGACTCTTCACCGACTCTGAGCTTTTCCTCCTCTTCCTCGCTGTCACTCGTCTCATGGCTTATCCAGGATACGGCGGGGTGAGTATATTGTGTGTCCGCCGCCATTTGGCCGGCGTTAAACGAGCTGCAGCCGCTAGCGGAGCCGCTAGCTCCCGTCGGTTCCAGTCAGATTCCGATAAGTGTGATGCAGCTTCCACTCTCTTCCTGTAACAAGGAGATTCTCCACTTGTACTAATGTCCGAGTCGGTTTCTGTTTGGATTCACTTCTCTGATTTCACCAAGATATAAATCCAACCTGGTGTCATAAAGTCACAGCAATGTGAGTTTTTAGAGGAGATAACGTGTCTTCCGGGATCCACACTCTGGGGTTTACCCGACACCTTCCGCCTGTTTATGGAAAACAGGTCAAATCAACCAAACTGTATTAATATAGCACCTTTCAAACCAATCACAGCAATTCAATGTGAACCACGAGTTCATTATATATGAACACCAAAGCAATCCATGATAGAAGGGACAACAATAAGATAATATAGTGTGTGATCAGTTAAGTAAAAGTACTTTGGTTTAATGTACAAAGTAATGTCAGTGTGTAGTTTAAGTTACTGCACTGCCCCACTCAAGACACCCCCACCCCCCCACCCACTCTCACTCACATGACTCACCACCAGGAATAGTCCTCATCTGTGAGACGTTATGAACAAGATTTGAACTAAATTTAGAGACTGATCTTTGCTCCTGGTTGAAGGTTTCAAACTCTGGACACTTGACAGCAAAGCCTTTTACAAATCTGAGGTAGATCCCTCATGTGTCATGTCTCCTGTGTAAGACTTACACATACATACGCATTACAGTGCTTTATATTGAACCTTTGTTATATTGCTCATGATCAGACTGTGTCAGGATAATTATTGTTGTAGTTTTATTGTCTTGATCTTTGTGACTCATGAGCCAGAAACATTAGAACAAAAACTAAGGCTTGGACTTAAGAAGCTAAAGGTCAATGTGTGATTTTCCAGCCGTGACTTAGTGTTGTAGTAATAATAAGAATCAAAGTATGTGTCGCTCCCTCGTAATGAGACAGTCGCAGGTTTCCAGAAATCATGTGGGCTGGACTGCACCTTGTCATGATTACCCAGGATGTGTTGTGCTTGTTAATACATTAGTAAACATGCACGATGAGAACAAATAGAGGATGTTTCCCAACTATATAATACAACGATGAAATATAATAAGGTGAAAAACAACTCAGGACAGTCAAAAGCTTTAGAGATCATACCTGTCTTCAGTGTAGAGATGCATGTACAGATGAGATGTTGTCTTTCTCCCTGTTCCTGCACTCGCTGCAACTCAGACCAGGATAACTTGCTAAAACTCAAAAGCAGGGCACTGCAACAGTCCAGTGGCAAATAGATGAAGACATTACGAGACACTTTGGTCGTTGAGAGGAAGAGTGAACGTTTTGCAATAATCTTGAGCTGAAAGTAACAACTTTTCACAACAGTGGTGAAACGTTGGTTGAACGTCAACACAGGGTCCAAGATGACGACTAGGAGTTAACCTCTGATCGACGAGGCCCTTTCCTCAGGCCCCTGCTCAACATGACATGCCTGCAACTAATAGTGTATATCTACAGGATCTATATGAACAATCCTGGTATCTTTATAAAGGTAACACATGATACACTTTGTCTGAGCAGCTCCATAAATACCAGCCCTGTCTCTCCTGTTTTCCTCCTCAGTATGGGGGTGCGATGCCGGGCATGCCAGCTCAGGGGATGCCACAACAGGGAATGCCGGGAGGGCACATGGGAGGTCCCATGCCTGGGCAAATGGGTGGGCCCATGGGAGGCGCACCACCCCAGGGAGGATACTCCCCCTATGGAGGAGGCTATCAAGCCCAATATGGTGCCCCACAACTGGCTGCCAACGATCCAATGTGGGGTTACTTCACAGCCATAGCAGGCCAGGTAAGTGTGTGTGTGTGTGTGTGTCTGTGAGCTGCAGCTTCATTTCCCTGACGTGTTGCTGCAGCTGTTCCACGACCGACCTTCTTTCACTTCCTACTTTCAAGTTTGGACAAGAACAAAAAGCTGCTTCAGGCTTCATGAAACACTTCATGGCTCAGAGATGTTGGGACTATGTACCAACTCGGTTTTACCTGTTGAAATGAAGTACCACTGTGTTGGTTGACACATAAATCAGGACTTGTACAGTTTCTACTGCTGAATTTGATGTGACATGATTTCAAGTATATTTTTGGTACATTCCTTTATTGATGGACTCAGTGGATGATTGACAGGAAACAGGGCGAGGGTCTCTCTTTCTCTCCTGCTGTTTTCACTCAACATGTGTAGAACGCTATTTGAGTGTTAGCAGGATTTCTGTCGTTACCTCACTTCCCACTTCAGTCCAGTCTCTTGAAAACTGTGATTATTTCACTGACAGTCGCACATGACTCAGGACTGAATGTCACTTTCTGTTCTGTACAGGACGGTGAGGTGGATGCAGAGGAACTCCAGAGGTGTCTGACTCAGTCGGGTTTCACTGGCAGCTACCAACGTAAGTTCACTACTCTCCCTCCCACATACGATGTGACACACAAACAGGGGAACTGAGAGAACTCATGTGTTGTGTATTTGACAAGACTTCATTCAGGAATCTCTATGTTCGTGTTAAGCAATGCTCCAATACTCTGGTTTAAATTCATTCTTAATTCAAACCCAGCGATCATTTTCTGAACAGGTTTTCTTTGCAGTGAAATTAATGCATATGACATTTAAGAGTTTAAGGAAGATTTAGCAGAAAAAGATCAATATTGATACAGCAAAACCAGAGATATGTGTTTTAGTCTACACGTTCTTACTCCTTATTAAAAACCAGCTCTTCCATTAGCCCCAGATCAACACGAGCAAAGAGCTGTTTACACCATCATGCTTCTAAATGTTCAGTTTTGCAACAAGCACATAACCTGCAGCAGTAAATTTAGATTTCCTTTTGTAAATTTACCTTGTTAGTAGGTTGCAGCCAGTTGCAGCAGAATTACAGACTTTTAAAATGACTGAAGAGAGAGAAGCAGTTAAATGTTTTGTATTTATTTTTTCCACTGTACCATAAACATGTTGTGATTGTTTGCAGCTTTCAGCCTGGATACTTGCAGGATCATGATCGCGATGCTCGATGTATCCTTTGTTTATCATGACGTTAATCTTCTGTGTCCGTCTCTAAATGACACTGTGACTGTAACTAAAGCTCAGGCTGATGTTTAGTGGACACACTGTACCCGTCACCCCCTCCTAGTCCAACCTTATCATTCATACTCAGTGTTGAAGTATGTGAACGGCAGGTGTGGCTCTGCCTCGGACCAGGTTTAACCAGCTGCTCCCTTTAGCACTTGCACCCTGCCGTCAGTATCCAGCTATGACAACCTTAACTCGACCGTCACCAGAGGGACCACACAGGAAAGATGGGTTTCAACGAGTTCAAGGATCTGTTCGTGGCTCTGAACGGCTGGAAGCAGAACTTCATGATGGTGGACCAGGACAGGAGCGGAAATATCGATCCTAACGAGATGTCTCGGGCCATCAACGCTATGGGTGAGAGTCTGTAAGAGTTTAACACGATGGATATTTAGTGGCTCCCCCTGATCGCACATCCAATGGAGAGCGGACACTTAATTACGCCTAATAGAAGTCGGTGAGACTTTAATCTGTGCTGACTGGTGTGATCTGTCTCATTACGCTTGTGATCACAGCGGAACAATTAGCTACAAACTGCTGACACTGTCAATTCTTCATCATTTACAGCTCAGCAGAGGAAAACATTACACCCTCACACACGCTGCTGCTTCCTCTAACAGGATGTGAAATCCCTATCAGACCCATGTTAGAATAGAAATTAGGGGGAGGAATTATGTAAGAGATTTGGTTCAGATAAAACTGAAAAGTCTGACGGTCTGAACCAAACAGGCAACAATCTGTCTCACACACTATCTTCATATTCTAATGAGATTATTTTCTTTCAGGCTACCACATCAGTCCTCAAACTCTCACTGTCATCATCAAGCGCTACAGCAAAGCTGGCCGGATCTTCTTCGATGACTACGTGGCGTCCTGTGTCAAACTGCGCGCTCTCTCAGGTACCACACACAAGAACCAGGATCCGTGTTGCATAGAAATGACCTGACGTGCTCAGTGAACAGCCACTCGAGTGCAGATGTACGATTTCCCATTTAGCTTTTCACTCCACCTGGTATTCCTTCTCATGCGCTCTGACATTCTGCTCAGCTCAGTGCACAGATCTGTGTCACAAGCTGTTGTGAAATCAGGTTTGCTGAAATCGTTGTGAGCTTCCAGTGTCGTGAGCGTTTACTCTTCCTGTTGCAGACCACTTCAGGCGGAGAGACACCATGCAGCAGGGAACTGTCCCCTTCCAGTATGATGATGTGAGTCCCAGTTTCTTTGTAGATCTCTCACTGCTTCACATGGTTTACAGCTTGAGGCGGCTGCCTCAACGTTTATTAGCCTCAAAGGGTCTTAAGGGACTGTATGGAAGTTACTGGGATGTGTTGCATATGTCACAGATGTTTGGTTTGTTAGCCGGCACATGATTCACAAACTCCTTCTCTTTGTCTCCCCTCTCTGCACCCCCGCCATTGTCAACAGTTCATCCAGTGCACAATGGCCGTCTAAGTGCTGCTGTCCGCCCCGGCACCACGAGGTAAGGGCGTCTCACGGACCAACCGGCGGCTGATTCTGGAGCAGTGCCTCACAGGAATGCAAAGGGAGGCCAGTAAATTAGACTTTGAGGCCATGAGCTGCAACATGAAAGTACACATTGCTTGTAATGCTTAACATAATGCTTTAGTCTTGTATGTCACATGGGGATGAGTTGAGGGTGTATGAGATGTACACACACACACGCGCATATATATACACAGAGTATGTATCCACAGTAGAGGGAATATAATAGATTTCTATAATAAAGTTCTGTGTCTTGATACTAAAAAGGATGATGTGGACACCTATTGTGCCATTATACTCTCTGAATGTATGGTTAAATATATTAAAAGGTCATAACAAAGGCAGCATCACGGTTAATGAGTAGGTGTTAGCAGCATTAACAGATGAACAGGAGGTAGACATTCACACGGTTAGGAACTCTTAGCTTGTGCAGTTTGTCCTGTGCAGTGTCTGTGTTAAAAGCATTTTATAAGAAAGAAATATTGTGCACTTCTGTTTTATAAAACTTGTATTGAGTCTAACATTAACCATTAATAGATGCATATTAACCTTGCTGTTTAACTTGATAACAAGCCAAAGTGACTGTGAGCTGATCCACACTGATATTAACATTTTGCCATATATGTAGTTTTTTTTATTCAAGAGTGTGGTCTTTCAGTATGAGAGCAGCACTCTCCACATGCTCAAACGTCTTCTCTTTGGAGTTTTTCCTCTGCTCTCCAATTTTATTGTGCAACAAATCTCTTAAATTTCCCCAACCAATAGAATGCTGTCGAGTTGACGAATTAAATTCCAAAAATCCAAGAGCAGAGAAAAACGACCCACAAGAGCAGAGGAGAAATCTGAATTCAGACGCTGAAAGACCAAGCTCTTGAATAAAGATGTGAAAAACCCCATCGTCACATAGCAACACTTCACACTGTATGTTCATATACTTACTTTTTGTTTCCTTGTTTCATAAACACAGCCAGTTTTTTGCAGTGAAGTCAAATCTCCTCAAACACCCAGTGTTGTAGGAAATATCATATTTTGTTATTCATAATAAACACTTTTTAATCAGTATGCATTCTGTTTATTCATTTATACAATTGCGCATTTTATCCCCTCAGTATATTTACACAATATAATTAAATTCTTTAAATATAGTTCAGAACGAAAACATTCAAATTAGCTGTTAAGTGTTGCATTGTATAAAATACAGTGGCAAACATTTAAAAAAATGCATAAAAACAATTGTGAACAGCACTAGATTTAAAAAGTGACCTTTATACCCAGTACAGCATTTACAATTTTTTTCTAATCTCTGTGCAAAAGTTTGCAAATCCCATGAAAGTTCAGAAGAAGAGTCTTCAGGTGCCGGACGTGTTGACTTAGGCTTTAGCAACTTTTGTTCTACATGTGTGCTCGAGAAAGAAAAAGAAAGGACCCCGCGTTCTGCTGCAGACATTTGTGTTGTCCTGTGAAAGTAAAGCTTTCTCTCAGTTCCCTCCATTAGCGTCTCATAGCATTTCTTTGTTTCTCTCCCATCTGACAGACCTACATGTTTCCACTAGGGTTCAGGAAGGCGCAGGTTTTGCAGCAGGGCGACAAAATGAAGCCCAGACTTGTTCCGGTGCCGGGGGTTTCAACGTGCCCCTGTTTCAAAATGCTGAATAAACTCAGAGGGAGAAGTTGATGTGGAAACTACAGAAATGATACTAAAATCAATGTGCAACATCCGTCGTCAAGTCGAACTAACTCAAAACGGCGTGCACTTGACGCGGCGCCCAGCTTTCCGTGCTGCCCGTCGCTGAAGTCTGGCTTGCTACATCGAGAGGCTGTGCATTGCATTCATCGTCTTCCCATCAGCACTTGAACTCACATCAGGGTTTTTTTAAAAGAGCAAATCAGTTACATAGAAAAATAATGGCAAATTAAAGACTTTGTTTTTAGAAAAATAGGTCTTAAACTATCTGGAAATCTGTGTGTGCAGTTATGGGCTGAACCAGACACATTAACACACACAGCTGATTGAGACCCTTTGAAAACATAGTCAAGCGCAGTCTCCATGCAGTACATGAGCACTTGTTGGAATTTGTTAAAAAACTAAAATGACTAATTGGTTTAACTCATGCAGTTCATGGTTGGATACATTTACATCTGTGAAGGTGGAGGAGCAGGTTTCTGCTGCGTTGGGTTGATGTGGTTAAAGGCTAATAAAGCTAAGGCTATTGAAGGCTGAACTTGTGTGTTCATTCAGATGATGCTCTGTGCTGATGATGCTTTATTTAGGAAATTGTACTTGTTCAAGAAGATAATGGAAGACCTAAAGCATGCAACCAAAAAGTGTCGTGGAGGACGGTCAGAGTTTCGCTCCAGCAGTTTAAATATTTTACATACATATAAGGACGTTCATGTCGAGGCAGGTTGGGGATGATAATGATTTGACTTTATTAGAAATATTGGTGGCAGAGAAATGTGTAAAATGTTATAGGAGTGTGGTTGAATTTGAGTGTTGCTACTGATTATTACTCTGCAGGTGCTAGTGTCTCATCTATATGTTTTTTACTTTGAAGTGTCCTTTATTTTAACGGTTGTTTTATTCATTTTAACATTAGGTGAAGAAGGAAACAAAATAACCAAATCCTAAGTTCAGATCAGTTCCTAAAATTCAGAAGATACAGGAGAAAGTTAGTTTTCTTCATTTCGATCTCCAAACTGCCTCGACATTAGTGCCCATAAAACGATTTACTGCAACATGCTTACATTGATATGACACAGGCAGCTCTGTGGTAATTTGTGTGTTGAACTTCAAGCATTCATTTTGTGTCTTGAACATTTACAGTGAACCTCCGCTCGCTGAATTCACACACACACACACACGCGTAGTTTGATATTCGATATAAATTAAATCAAACACAAAGAGCTGCTCTTTTTCTTGGATCAGGTCGTAGAAAAACGAGTTCGAAAGTGTATTAAACTCTAGAAACACACCCGAGTTCGGTGTGTTTTCCTGAACTGGTTCTTCATTATTGCTCTCAAAGGGGAGACAAAAGTCTTTTTGTGCTGTGCCCTGTCCACGCAGCCTCTACGCACATTTGTTATTATTATTACACTGTGTTCGTGAGTTGTCCGCTGAAAACCAAGGAGTGAATTCCATGTGTTGTGGCAATGTGGTGTACGGTAGGCACGCTAGATATGCACACTGATCTCTTTGTGAGTTTGTAACCGTGTCAATTGTTTGGAGCTGCTGAGAAAACAAGATGAACCTTGAAGCTGGAGTATAGAATCACCTCAGGAGGAGTTTCAAGTAGCTTTTGTCCCCCGTGAAGAGGGAAGAGTCGTAGAAAATGAGACTTGAGAGCTACAGTGGTGTGTGAGCATGCCAGGGACACACCTGATCGCCCGGTGGGTCGCAGCGTGTGTGAGGAACATGCAACAGAAAAGAAAACATGAGGAACTGAAACATGCATATAAAAAGCACATTAGGTGCCTTGTGTTGCTGGCAGTGTTCTATTGGAAGTATGTACACAGCAGATGATGACTTTACATAATGTTAATAATATAGTGTATAAATACCTCTGTATAAATGGACTTTATACATCTAAATCAGAGAATAGGAAGGAGCATTAGGCCTGGGAGTGTTTCCGAAAAGGAATGGAAGAAAGTCAACAGTTTGTTTTCCTTTGCATATTCAGTCTCTTTCTTAGACCCTGAGTCGAGCTTGAGAGAAGACCTTCCGTCAGTGTCGAGAGGTCGGGGGCCGAGGCCTACTTTCCTGGAAGCCCCGGGTCAGAGACTGGCCTGTGGAGTCCCAACATTCCTGAGCTGCTTGGGACGTCGGGTAAAGAGGCTTGTCGGCCTGCCGGGAACCGCGGTGGCTCTTGATGGTGTTGGTGGCATTGCTCTAGAGAGCGCACGTCATTTTTCTTGTGTTTCTGCTCCGAGTCTATGTCGCTGTCGAGCAGGCCACCAAAGTTCTCATCTGGAAGAGTCTCTGTGTGCAGGAGGACCGGGGAGGATTCTTTGGATTTGTTCTGGGTTACCTCTCGGCCGGGGCTCTGTGGGAGGCAGTGGGCAGAGACGCTTCAGAGGCGTACGTCAAAGGAAACAGACACACAGCTACTAAGCAAAGGATTGTGTGAGATGTTTTTCTGATCACAGACATGTGCAGCATAAAAATTAAGTCTGAACCCTGTCTCTGTATCTACATTGAAAACATTTCCAGTATTTCACCGCACAACAGACTTAAAATGAGCTTAATACCTTTAAATCCTAAATAACTCAAGAAGACAGATACACACGAAAAAACACATGAAACACTATGTCTGCAGTGTAAAGTTTTCTCCGTCCCTCTCGTCTGGTACCTGTGGCAGAGGCGGAGCAGGTCCGAGGCTCAGCTCTGTCTGGATGGCACACAGCGGCTGGACCCTGACAGCTGGTCTCTGGTACTCTGGGCTGGAGGTGACGGTGCTGTAGGCTGGCGGCCCGGCCGTGGTTTGCCTCTGGAGGAGCTGCAGGATGGCCTGGATGTCTGCAGTCATCTGGGACTCCAGTCTGATGGACAGAAAAACGTCAAAGCCCCAACCAGAGTTATTGCTCTGCAGCTGTATGCCTCCGCCAACCACTGCAATTTCAGTCTACATATATTTTTTTCTCCAGAATCACACGAGGCCACAATGACCTTTAACCTTTGACCACTGGATTCTTATCAGTTGATCTTTAGGTCCAAGTGAACATTTAAACCAAATTTGACAGACAACCTGAAAAACACAATGCCTCTGGCCACTGGGGGTCACCAACGCGAAGGAATAAAAAATGAACAAAAACTTTTTTTTGAAGAAGGTTTCTTTAATTTGACATTGATGAGGAATTAAATCTTAATGGAACTTTAATGTGATATTAAAAAGCCCAAGTTCAGTAAATGTACTTAGTGGTATCATGCCTGAAGATCAAGTACAATATATATGTATACAATATGATATAGTGTAATATATAGAATGACTTTGCATCATCCTACTTAAGATTTAATGCTTAAAAGTACTAGTGTTGTTTAATTTGATTTATAAAAACATCTTAAAACTGACAAATTACTCATTCAAAATTTAAATATATAATACTAATAACAACATATACAAAGTCCTCCCCCACGAGTCTACCTGACTTGGTATATTCCAAGCCCCCGCCGCCTTCTCCATATATCCCATTGGACTCCTCCACTTCCGGTTTGCCAGTCAGTACTTCCGCATGGAGCCGGAGCTGCAGGATCCGGAGCCATAGATCCATCATGAGGTGAATACTGTTTAAAACATCAACACATTTATTACATCTTCTGTGTGTTGGACGTGTCGCTGCACATTCTTCATTGTTAACTTGTGTTTGAAAGGAAAACTCGTCTCGTTAGTTTCTAATGGGAATGCTAAGCTAAGCTAGCATCACAAGCTAACCTCACCTGGCACCAGTTGTTCAGTCATGGGAAGTAAAAGAGAGAAACTTGTGTCTGGAGCAGAAAGAAGCTGTTTCTAAAGTTTTCACCTTTTAAACATGAACCGAGAAAACTGAGCGTGTTTTAAATTCTCATGTCAAAGACTTGATCACTTGTTTTGTCCTAAACGAGCTAAAGTACGTCACAATTGACTAAGTCAACTCATCTGTAGGCTGCTCCACTTTCCACCTCCGGTTGTACAACCAAAGTAAAACTCTGAATATATGATTCTATTTCAAGAAATCTGTATGAACTCGAGAGCAGAACCTTTGTTATATTGCTAGTGACGACAATTAAAGGTTCAGTGTGTAAGATTCAGCTGAAAGGATCTATTAGACTTTTTTTTTTACAGTAGCCCAGACTGGACAAACTAAACATCTTTTGAGTTTCTATGACAACTGAAGCTACCACACGTTCTGTCATGTTTGGAAGTGGAGGCTGCAATATGCAACTTCACCACTAGATGTCACTAAAGTCTACACATTGCATTGATAGTGTTTTATCACCCAGCCCTACCAAACCCATAATATATATAATTTACCATCATAAATACCAATATATCTATAGATATAGATAATAATGATCATAATAAACATCACAGTTGACAAACTGAAGCAACAATTTTATATTAGTTCTTCTTTATGAGCAGAGAACGACAAACACAAATCTGATGCAGATCAATGATGTGATATACATCCTCACTGTGTTTGAACAATGCAGAAACATTATATTGATTTGTGTTTGCTTGCATGAAAAGTCACTTAATAATAATCTCAAATCAATGGTTTGTTATTTTAGGCAGCAGTTACAGAGAGGAGACCCCCCCCCCCCCACGGAGCCACCAGGAGCCGGAGCTGCTGCCGGGGGCCACCATGAGGTGACTATTGCATAAAATAGCTCAACATTTATTAGATATTCTGTGTGTTCATGTGTTTCTGCAGCTTTTTCATTGTTAACATGTGTTGTTGAGGAAAACTCTTCTCATTAGTTTGTTTTGTTTGCTACTGTCATTAGCCAGAGATGGAGGTAGAGGGAGCCAGAGCCGCTGGAGCCGCCAGGAGCCGGAGCCCATGGACCCATCATTTGGTGACTACTGCTTAAAATATCAACACATTTATTGGATCTTCTGCGTGTTTGACGTGTCGCCGCAGCTTTTTCATTGTTAACATGTTAATAGTGGAAACTGCTGTGACTCATCAAACAATCAGAAGATCTAATCAATGGGTTGCTATTTCAGGTGGTAGTTACTGAGAGGAGACCACGCAAACTTTTTTTTCCCCTGTATGTTGTTTACAGATAATAATATTAAATAAATGTTTCAGTAAATTTCCTGCCGGTTTCTGTGTTTCCTTCGATAACCACTTGTTCTTTATTCTCTGGAGGGCCGGGGGAGACACAGCCTCCCCCTGGTACTCACCCCCACCACCAGTGCCACCGTTAACAACACCCACATACATACAGACACACAAACACATACAGACACACACACACCCGTTACCAACACACAAACACACCCGTTACCAACACCCACATACATACAGACACACACGCTCCGGATTCGAACTAGCTCCTCACAGGTACATTCTTGCAGATGTGAACCAATCCACCACACCACCGAGTCCCCTTCACGTTCACCAACCTTCTCGTGGCGTCTTTATCTTTTCACTTCAATCTCCCAGAGCATAAGAATCAAATCTCAGTCTTGTTCTGTTTCCATGAACAAGACTTGAACTCACAGCTACAGAATCACCAGACTACTGTCATCTGACTGAGCTACTTGACCCAACACAAACAAAGATCCTCTCATGAAGCTTTCAACTGTCTCATCAGACTGTTTGACTTCATAAATTCACTGGATCCCATAAGAAGTGAATCCACGCTCCAGGTCTGCAAGTCCTTCCTCTAACAGACTGAGATACCTAAGACCCACTCAGCCTCTGTCTCTCTGTTCTTGGCTTTTTAATGTGAGTGGAGGACTTCACTAGCTCTGAGTGTTTGCATTGGGGCTGACATAGAAGAAGAAGCTTCTTAAAAGAAATGACAGGTGTCTGACCAAGTAGCTCAGTCTGTTAAAGGATGCACTGCTACACCTGAGGTCGCTGGTTCGATTCTTATTACAGTTCTGTTCTTAAGAGGCTGAGCTACTTGACCAGAGACACAAGCCTCTTTCTTTGAGTTCTCAAGTCCAACTCACTGACACTCAGTGAAATTATGAAGTTATACACATGAAAGACTTGAGAAGCCAAAGAAAGAGACTTGTGTGTCTCTGGTCAAGTAGCTCAGCCTCTTAGAAGATGGACTCATAAGAATCAAACCAGCAACCTCAGAGGTCTAAGTCCTGCTCCAACAGACTGAGCTACTTGGTCAGACACCTGCTGCTCTCTTCTTGGAGGTTTTCTTTAAAGTCCAGCCCCCAATGCAAACACCCAATGATCTGTTTAAGTCCAACGCTCTATACATATAGAACGTCCGTTAAAACTTTGCCATCATCCTGTAGCGTAGTGGAAAGGCTACAGGTCTTGATGGCAGAAGGTTCTTGGTTCAAATCCTGCTGAGTTTAGCTTTAAGTTCTCTTGTGTAGATGTACTCTTCATATAGTACGTCCGTTCATTTAAAGCCATCATCCTCCTGCAGTGTAGTGGAAAGGCTACAGGTCTTGATAGCAGAAGGTTCCGGGTTCAAAACCTGCTACAGTGAGCTTTAAGATCTCTTGTGAAAATTGTACTCTACATATAGAACGTCTGTTAAAGTAATCTCATTGTGCTTCTGTAGTGTGGAGGTAATGCTACAGGTCTTTGGACCAGAAGGTTCTTGGTTCAAATCTGACAAAAGACACTTTACCATTCTCCCATGATCCATGCAATTTAAAAGAATTAATTAAAATAAAATATACAAAAAGTGACTTAATTAAACTTAAAAATAAAAAAAAGACTTAATTACACTCTGTCTTTATTGCACTCCACACAATACTTATAATACTTATATTACTAGAAGTATATATTGCATTCTCCCATGCTTCGCATGGGAGAATGCTTAAGTTGTTGAATAGTTGCATTCTCCATGCGCCGCATGCCGCATGCGAAGCATGTGGAGAATGCAACTATTCAACTAGTCATGGGAGCCTTGTCCAGCCTCGAAGCCTGGTTCTGGCAGGAGGACACATTGTTGGACTCATTCAGACTTCCGCAGCCAGACGGAGATCGAGGACTGGGTTCTTTCATACAGCTATGCATCATCCACCTGCTCCCCTACACTGCCATCGACACACTCCTGCAAAGCCAAAGCCAATGCCAGTTTGGCTCTGGTCAGATTTGAACCAAGAACCTTCAGGAGCCAAGTCCTGCAGCATCTCCTCTAGGCTAGCGGAGGTCTCCTTTAGTCCTTTGAACAGATGTTCTATTTGTCTTGTTCATTTGTATCATGTTAACAATACAAAATTGCCCCCGAATGGATTTGAATGGGAGAATGGAAACTGTCCGTGGCCAGATTTGAACCAAGAACCTATTGGTTGTAAGACCTGTAGCGTTTCCTCAACACTGCAGAAGGACGATGGAATAATTTTACCGGACGTTCTATATGTATAGTGCATTTTCACAAGAGAACTTAAAGCTAACAACAGCGGGTTTTGAACCAAGAACATTCTGCTATTAAGACCTGTAACCTCTCCTCTACGCTACAGGAGGACGATGGAATTGAATGGACGTTCTATATGTATAGTGCATTTTCACAAGAGAACTTAAAACTAACCTAAGCGGGTTTCCAAGAACATTCTGCTAGCGAGACCTGCAGCCTTTCCTCTACGCTACAGGAGGATGATGGAAGTTTTAACGGATGTTCTATATGTACAGTGCAGCTTTCACTTGAAGAACGAGGCTTGAGGACCCAAAGAACATTCTATTATCCTGACCTCGTTGCTCAGTCTGATAGAGGATGGACTTGAGCAGCTGAAGTGGTGGGTTCGATTCTTATGACCAGACAGACAATCCTTTCTCTTTGGGTCCTCAAGTCTTTAATCTGAGCTTGACTTCAACAGATCATTGGGAGCTGGACTTTAGAGAAGAAGCTTCAAGAAGGAAACAGCAGGTGTCTGGTCTAGTAGCTCAGCTTCTTAGAAGTTGGAGCAGGACTTCAAGCTCTGAGGTTGCTGGTTTGATTCTGATCCAACAGAAGGTGCTACTTGACCAGAGACACACAAGTCTCTTTCTTTGGCTTCTCAAGTCTTTCATGTGTATAACTTCATAATTTCACTGAGTGTCAGTGAGATTGAAGACATGAGAACTCAAAGAAAGAGGCTTGTGTGTCTGGTCAAGTAGCACATAAGAATCAACTCATGACTTCAGGCGTCCATCCTCTATAGGACTGAGCTACATGACCAGACAGACAATATTTCTGGGTCCTCAAGTCTTTAACTAGCGTTACTCTCAACAGATCATTGGTTTTGCATTGGGAGCTGGACTTCCAATTCCATCATCCTCCTGTAGCGTAGAGGAAAGGCTGCAGGTCTCGCTAGCAGAATGTTCTTGGTTCAAACCCGCTTAGGTTAGTTTTAAGTTCTCTTGTGAAAATGCACTATACATATAGAACGTCCGTTAAAAATTCCATCGTCCTCCTGTAGCGTAGAGGAGAGGTTACAGGTCTTAATAGCAGAATGTTCTTGGTTCAAACCCGCTGTTGTTAGCTTTAAGTTCTCTTGTGAAAATGCACTATACATATAGAACGTCCGGTAAATTTATTCCATCGTCCTTCTGCAGTGTTGAGGAAACGCTACAGGTCTTACAACCAGAAGGTTCTTGGTTCAAATCTGGCCACAGACAGTTTTCCATTCTCCCATTCAAATCCATTCGGGGCAATTTTGTATTGTTAACATGATACAAATGAACAAGACAAATAGAACATCTGTTCAAAGGACTAAAGGAGACCTCCCTAGCCTAGAGGAGATGCTGCAGGACTTGGCTCCTGAAGGTTCTTGGTTCAAATCTGACCAGAGCCAAACTGGCTGACATTGGCTTTGGAGCAGGGTGTAGGGGTAGGTGTAGGTGTGTAGGGAGCAGGTGGATGATGCATAGCTGTATGAAAGAATCCCTGCTCACCAGTCTCCGTGCGAAGCACGGAGTCTGGGTGAGTCCAACAATGTGTCTCCTGCCAGAACAAGGCAAGGAACAAGGCTCCCATGACTAGTTGAAGATTAGACAAGGCTCGCATGCTGCATGGATACTATTCAATAGTTCATTCTCCTCCATGCGAAGCATGGGAGAATGCAATATATACTTTTAGTAATATAAGTATTATAAGTATTGTGCGGAGTGCAATAAAGACAGAGTGTAATTAAGTCTTTTTTTATTTTTAAGTTTAATTAAGTCACTTTTTGTATATTTAATTTTAATTATTTTTAAATTGCATGGATCATGGGAGAATGGTAAAGTGTCTTTTGTCAGATTTGAACCAAGAACCTTCAGATCCATAAGACCTGTAGCATTACCTCCACACTACAGAAGCACAATGACATTACTAACAGACGTTCTATATGTAGAGTACAATTTTCACAAGAGATCTTAAAGCTCACTGTAGCAGGTTTTGAACCAGGAACCTTCCGCTATCAAGACCTGTAGCCTTTCCACTACACTGCAGGAGGATGATGGTTTTAAATTAACGGACGTACTATATGAAGAGTACATCTACACAAGATAACTTAAAACGAAACTCAGTGGGATTTGAACCAATAACCTTCTGCCATCAAGACCTGTAGCCTTTCCTCTACGCTACAGGATGATGGCAAAGTTTTAACGGATGTTCTATATGTATAGAGCGTTGGACTTAAACAGATCATTGGGTGTTTGCATTGGGGGCTGGACTTTAAAGAAAACTTTCTAAGAAGGAAACAGCAGGTGTCTGACCAAGTAGCTCAGTCTGTTGGAGCAGGACTTAGACCTCTGAGGTTGCTGGTGCGATTCTTATGAGTCCAACTTCTAAGAAGCTGAGCTACTTGACCAGAGACACACAAGTCTCTTTCTTTGGCTTCTCAAGTCTTTCATGTGTATAACTTCATAATTTCACTGAGTGTCAGTGAGTTGGACTTGAGAACTCAAAGAAAGAGGTTTGTGTGTCTCTGGTCAAGTAGCTCAGCCTCTTAGAGAACAGATTGTAATAAGAATCGAACCAGCGACCTCAGGTGTAGCAGTGTATCCTTTAACAGACTGAGCTACTTGGTCAGACACCTGTCATTTCTTTTTAAGAAGCTTCTTCTTCTATGTCCAGCCCCCAATGCAAACACTCAGAGCTGGTGAAGTCCTCCACTCACATTAAAGAGCCAAGAACCCAGAGACAGAGGCTGAAGTGCGTCTGGTCAAGTATCTCAGTCTGTTAGAGGAAGGACTTGCAGACTTGGAGTCGTGGGTTCAATTCTTATGGGACCCAGTGAATTTATGAAGTCAAACAGTCTGATGAGACAGTTGAAAGCTTCATGAGAGGATCTTTGTTTGTGTTGGGTCAAGTAGCTCAGTCAGATGACAGTAGTCTGGTGATTCTGTAGCTGTGAGTTCAAGTCTTGTTCATGGAAACAGAACAAGACTGAGGTTTGATTCTTATGCTCTGGGAGATTGAAGTGAAAAGATAAAGACGCCACGAGAAGGTTGGTGAACGTGAAGGGGACTCGGTGGTGTGGTGGATTGGTTCACATCTGCAAGGATGTACCTGTGAGGAGCTGGTTCGAATCCTCACCGTGGCTGATAACCGGAGCGTGGGTGGGTGTGCGTGTTTGTGTGGATGCTTGTATGTTTGTATGTGGGTGTTGGTGACAGTGGCACTGGTGGTGGGGGTGAGTACCAGGGGGAGGCCGTATCTCCCCCGGCCCTCCAGAGAGTCAGGAACAAGTGGTTATCGAAGGAAACACAGAAACCAGCTGAAATGTTACTGAAACATTTATTTAATATTATTATCTGTAAACTGCATACATGGAAAAAAAGGTTTGCAGGGTCTCCTCTGGGTAACTACCACCTGAAATAGCAACCCATTGATTAGATCTTCTGATTGTTTGATGAGTCACAGCAGTTTCCACTATTAACATGTTAACAATGAAAAAGCTGCGGCGACGCGTCAAACACGCAGAAGATCCAATAAATGTGTTGATATTTTAAGCAGTAGTCACCAAATGATGGGTCCATGGGTCGTGGGCTCCGGCTCCAGCAGCTCTGGCTCCCTCTACCTCCATCTCTGGCTAATGACAGTAGCAAACAAAACAAACTAATGAGACGAGTTTTCCTCAACAACACATGTTAACAATGAAAAAGCTGCAGAAACACATGAACACACAGAATATCTACTAAATGTTGAGCTATTTTATGCAATAGTCACCTCATGGTGGCCCCCGGCAGCAGCTCCGGCTCCTGGCGGCTCCGTGGGGTCTCCTCTCTGTAACTGCTGCCTAAAATAACAAACCATTGATTTGAGATTATTATTAACTGACTCTTCATGCTTCAGCTAATCTAACAATCTCACATACAATTAGAATCATACAATTAGAATATAATTCAAATCCAAATGTTACAGTTGAATTTTACTTTTACAAGCAACACAAATCAACATAATGTTTCTGCATTGTTCAAACACAGTGAGGATGAATATCACATCATTGATCTGCATCAGATTTGTGTTTGTCGTTCTCTGCTCATAAAGAAGAACTAATATAAAACTGTCTCAATGATTTGCTCTGTTGATGTAAACAGAAGAAACAAGAAACCAGAAAGTCAGGGAGACAATTGTTGCTTCAGTTTGTCAACTGTGATGTTTATTATGATCATTATTATCTATATCTATAGATATATTGGTATTTATGATGGTAAATTATATATATTATGGGTTTGGTAGGGCTGGGTAATAAAACACTATCAATGCAATGTGTAGACTTTAGTGACATCTAGTGGTGAAGTTGCATGTTGCAGCCTCCACTTCCAAACTTCAGCTTCAGTTGTCATAGAAACTCAAAAGATGTTTAGTTTGTCCAGTCTGGGCTACTGTAAAAAAAAAACATGGCAGCCTCTTATAAAGTATTTAAATAGAAAGTATGTAAATAGAAAGTATTTAAATAGAAAGACCCTTTCTAAGATTATTTTATATAAAATTTCTAATAAATCCTTTCAGCTGAATCTTACACACTGAACCTTTAATTGTCGTCACTAGCAATATAACAAAGGTTCTGCTCTTGAGTTCATACAGATTTCTTGAAATAGAATCATCTATTCAGAGTTTTACTTTGGTTGTACAACCGGAGGTGGAAAGTGGAGCAGCCTACAGATGAGTTGACTTAGTCAATTGAATGAATTGAATGGATCCTGTGTTATTTCTCCTCACTGAGTTCACACAATACAAATCTATTAAATCAACATGTATTGAACTTGTTACTTTGACATTGATGAAAATTAAAAGCTGATCATTATTGTCACAGTTTTGTTTCCCAGCCTGAAGATAAATATCCAGATGTTTCAAGTCAAAGTCAACTGGACGTACTTTAGCTCGTTTAGGACAAAACAAGTGATCAAGTCTTTGACATGAGAATTTAAAACACGCTCAGTTTTCTTGGTTCATGTTTAAAAGGTGAAAACTTTAGAAACAGCTTCTTTCTGCTCCAGACACAAGTTTCTCTCTTTTACTTCCCATGACTGAACAACTGGTGCCAGGTGAGGTTAGCTTGTGATGCTAGCTTAGCTTAGCATTCCCATTAGAAACTAACGAGACGAGTTTTCCTTTCAAACACAAGTTAACAATGAAGAATGTGCAGCGACACGTCCAACACACAGAAGATGTAATAAATGTGTTGATGTTTTAAACAGTATTCACCTCATGATGGATCTATGGCTCCGGATCCTGCAGCTCCGGCTCCATGCGGAAGTACTGACTGGCAAACCGGAAGTGGAGGAGTCCAATGGGATATATGGAGAAGGCGGCGGCGGCGGGGGACTTGGAATATACCAAGTCAGGTAGACTCGCGGGGGAGGAGTTTGTATATGTTATTAGTAATTATATCTAAGATTTGAATCAGTGATTTGTCAGTTTGAAGATGTTTTTACAAATAAAATTAAAACCACACTAGACTTTTTAGTACAGTCTTTTTAAGTACTTTTAAACCTTAAATCTTAAGTGGGATGATGTAAACTCAAATTATATTAAAAGTCTGTACAAATAATTAAGAACCACTGTCTTTCTTGGAGGTTTGTTATTGTTGTCTTAATGTATCCATCATCCATCTGAGACAGATATAACTATATACTATATATATATATATATATGTATATACATATTTATATATTTTTTGATAAATCCCTGGAAAGTTGGTGTATGGCAGCGACTAAAATACCAAACACCTGCACTGTGTCATCATAGAATGCAGCGGGTTACATCATGGCCCCAAGTGTCTGAGATGGTGAATCACCTCTTCTCTCTGCACTCTGATCAGCGGAAAGGAAACCGAGGGAGCGGGGACTCTCCGTCGAGCAGGGGAATGCCTCCTTGTTGCTTTGCCAGGTGCCTGATTTTGCTCTTTGCAGGATAATGAGTGCAAATAAACCCTCTGGCTCAGTTCCCTCTCTGTAAAGGGAAAGTGTGCAGCGGCCATGCCTGCTGCTGCTGCTTCAGAGGAATGGCGGCCAGCAGTGAAGAGGCTCCCTGGAAATGGTGCAGAATCCTCTGCACCATCTCTGCACAGTTGAACTCTGCAACTTCACCCATCGTCCAACCTCACAAGATGACGTCAAGACTCTTTGCGGCGTGTTTGCATCTTGTGGCTGCGTGCTATAAATGCACACCCGCTGACCACATACACACACAAGCTCCTCACACGTCCCCCAGGGGCCTTCATTACCCACAATGCAAACTAACCACTGAAAGTTCAGCTGGACATTCAGGTGTGTGATAACCGTGGCAACTGTAGCCTCAAGTGGAAATGAAGAGGACGCTACAGACAAACTCGTCTTCAGACCCACCCGCCCCTGATTCAAGAGAAATCACTGGAGGACATTTATAAGACGTCACTCAGCTCCCTCTGGAGACACTGAGCGCTTTATGCAACTGTTTGTCATATGCACCAGCGCTTGTAAACAAACACTTTGATGTTTACAGTCGCTGGAGTTCCCCTTTAAAAAGGAGTGAATACCGACATTGAAAGTGCCACATGATTTCGATCATGTCCTTTCAAACCATAATATAATGGGATCTAAGATAAAGCCAGGGAAGGATTACATAAACAAGGGCACAGATCACCAGCTCCTCTGTCTTCACAGTTAGAGAGTAAATATCAGTCTCTTACTCTATATTCCACCTCAGCTGTTTCACTGATGGCCCTGGATGTTAATAAGCAAACTAAGTAGTGAGTGGAGTCCAGCGTTTGCACTTGAGCTGCTGCCACTCTGCCAAAACAAAACAATATCATAACTCCACCAGCCTGTGCAGCTTCAGTCCAAACACCTTTTTCTCAAGACTCAGGTCACAGTGACCTTTGACCTTCAACCACCGAATTCTAATCAGTTCATCCGTGAGTGAGCATTTGCAGCAAATTTTAAGAAATTCCCTCAAAACATTCTTGAGATATGACGTTTAAAAGAATGGACAGACGGACACACGGATGGACAACCCCAAAACATAACAGCCTTTGGCCACTGGGTGTCGCCAGCGCGGAGGCATTAAAGTCTCCTAATGACCAACAGTCATCCACACCCCACCTGTTGAGATGCTGCTGCAGCTGGTCCAGCCGTTGCTCCACCTCTCCGTAGGTGAGGTCTGTGTCACTGTCATCCTCCGCAGCCGGCGTCTCCTGACACTGGGCGGGCTCCTCTGCGTTCTCTCTGGGACGCTGACGCACCCACTCATCTGCATCTGGTGGGAGAGATGTGAACGCACACGTAAACACACACGGGGAAAATTATCTGTGTTGTTAGAGCTTTGTGTCATCTCATCATTTAACTTTCCCGAGCTCTGATCCCCTCACAGAGGAAAACACACATCTGACCCCCGGTGACCGTCGTACCCTGGCAGAAATCCTCTTATGGCTGCAGCAGCTGAATTATGGGATATCACTAACAAATCTACATGCTGACACACTTTCCCCACCTAGAATCACTCCCAGTTTAAATGCAAATCCTGCAGTAAAGCTATTGTCGTGTTGCTACATGCGGGAGCCTTCTTCACACTGGATGGTTTTATGAGGATTTACAGTCGTATGGGGTCAAGCTGTAGACACAAAGCGGTGTGTGCTCACACGCTGGAAGCTGGATGTGAGATTTTCTGCGAGTGATGCAGCTCTTTGTGTGGAAGCTGCTCAGTGGACTCGCTGGGATCTGCGGGAGGATTTCATAACTCTGATTTCATAACTTGCTCCCTGTGAATGGTGAACGGACAATTAAACCTCAGCACTCAGATTTCCTGAAAAGATTTCCTGTGACCTCACTCATCAGATAACAACACACCACAACATGATTTTACCTAATGTTTCCTGTAAAACCTTTATTTGGTCGCGACCTACGATCAAACGTGCGGTGACCCCTGAGCTGTTTGCTGGATATAATCCTCTTACCTTTTATTACTGAGTGGGTTTTAGGTTTCACCCTAATGACACATAATCCTTGTTTGGATTTTTAATAGGTGTGACATTCCTCCGCTGGTGCTTAGGGGTGTTTTCTAAATTAAATTCTGAGACAATTACCATTCTGGTACAAGTTTAGAGGACAAGCAGAATTTGTGTGTTTAAAAAAGACTAATAATAGAGATTTCATTTTTTCCTTTCAGATACCGATTCTGATACCTGGGCTGATCGAGGACCGAGTGCAGATCCCACCAGTGCATTTCAAAAATAACAACTTATATAAAATTCCAATTCTGCTATCGTAATTGGAACATCCCGATAAAATAATTTATAATTGAAATTAAAACAGCCTGAATGTCTTATTTTCTTTCTTCTGTAGAATCAGTTGTTTCTTTGACAAAAATATGTGTTCAGGAGGAAGAAAAGGCTTTTTAAGCAGCTTATTTTATAAAAGACAAAAATAAATCCCTCATTATTAAACACAAAACGATGGAGGAACAAATGAGGTGGATGTTTCCATCATCACCTTTATAGCCCTGGTCCTGTGTGTTGTCTCCAGCCGGTGCATCCGGAGCGTTGCTCAGCCCGAAGCCCAGGGAGTGGTCCCTGACTACAGGGTAGCCCAGCACACCAGAACACAACGGCCTCTGCTCCTCTTCCTCCTCTCTGCCTTCCTCTTCCTCCTCCTCCTCCTCCTCCTGCTCCTCAGCCTCTTCGGCAGACTCCCTCTTCTCCTCGGCTGCTGAGGAGGCGTAGATCTGCTTCCCCTGCTTGGCGTCGCAGTAGGTGGCCACCGGCTCCTTGCTGTGGGAGCCTACAGGGAGAAACGGTAATCAGGAAATCTGCTGAGAGAACACCGGCTTCTTTTCCAACTTCCTCTGGGGAGGCCCGGGTTGTCTCATTATCTGTGACAACACGTAGCGAGTGTTTTGCTTCGGGGGTGAGGCGAGGACAAACATGTTATGTCACTGACGGTCACTTTAAATCATCGACAATAAATGAATAGCTCATTAGGCTCAATTCTACGTCCTCACACCTGCTACGCACGTTCTCTATCCTCACTTGTGTTAAATCGGGAAATGGCGATACTGTATTCAGATGGCCTGTAACCATGGCGACCAATTAGATCAGCCTGAGCTGCAGCCAAAATGCTGCGTGCTGCTGTGTGGCGGAGACTCGGTCTCCACGTCCCGGCTCTCCTGGCTGTTCGAAGTCAAACACAGAGCATACTGTCATCCCAGTGCTGAGGGCAGGGACGCTGCTGTGTTTATCTGTGGTGCAACTGATCTGAGGAGAGAGATATTTATAACTCCATCACACTGCTCCATTGTGTGGTAGAATATCAGGGTTTATTGTGAAGAGCCCGTCTTGAATGAGCCTAAAAAACTGCACCAGGATTAAGCTTTTTCATGAAATGTCCCCTTATGAGACCACATTTAAATTCACCAGATCTGTTTTTTTATCTGGATCTGCAGCAAATTGCACACGATCATAAATATCAGTCTCCATATCACAGCCTAGCCAAGTTTTGTGGGAATCCGTTGAGCAATTTTTGTGTAATCTTGCTTAAAAAACAAAAAAATCCAACAGTTGACGCTATTTTTATCCTTAAATGCAAATAGTTTAAAAAAGATAATAATGAAATAATTACATTACCATCTTACAACTGTCAGAAGAACATATTCACATTTTAAAAAGCCCGTCTCCAATTAGCATGAAGTCATGACCCAACGTCTTTGCACAGATATTAATTGGAATCACTTTACTTTAATTTCTAATGAAGGTTTAAAGGGGCCGAGATGTTATGACACACGCTTGTAGGATTTTAATTGTAAAAGTAGTTTTTGATTTAAAAGCACTTGATGATGTCTGACCTGTGGACGACTTCCTTTTGTAGGACGCTTGTCTTCCACACTTCATTTCATCCATGTTGGACTCAGCTGCTTGTGGGTGGGATGTCTGTAAGAAAAGGAGAATATATGATTAAAGCGTCTTAATATAGGTCATAAATGCAGCCTCCTCCATGTTAGTGGATGGACCAAACAAAAAATTCCCGTCAAGTAAATTCTTCTCAAGGATGGTTTCTGTTATTTTATGTAGTTCTTATCACACCTATGTATGTAAGTGTTTTCCAGTTGGTTTGGTTTTAAATTAAAGGCAGCGTTCATATCTTTTATATTTTGCCTTCATTTCTGGGAGGAAGTGGAAAACGCATCGTTCATTTTTATCATCAGAATTAACGGTTGCAGATCTTTGACTAAATCTTGCAAGAATAAGTTGAGTAGTGGATGCTTGCATTAAGAAAGAGTTTTCCATTCTTTAACTACAGATTATAAACGACTTCCTCTCTTGTCGGTGCATCACGTATCTCCTCTTTTTTGATGTAATAAAACCTACTCGAACCTTCTTGTGTCTCCCTCTCCTCTTTCCCATCGTCTGAATAAATAACAAAAGGCTAAGTTCCCATCCCGCTCTCCTTTAAAATATAAATTAAATAACTGTCACAGGCCTTGCACATGTTTCCACTGCACTCAGTTCATCAGAATTACAGCCTGCATCATCCCCTCTGTCTGTAACATCCACTGTCAGTGCTCGACTCCAGCTCTCATTCAAAATGTCTCAATTAGCCTGGTGCTTTTATTCCCACAACCACAGATACACTGAGGCACTGAGGAGAATTAATAACAAAGCTACTGCTCCAACTTAAATGGCAGAGATATGGTGCAGGGAACAGACTGTTTAATTCAAGTTAATGGTCTCCACTAAGCTTTTTACTGTACAGCAGTAAAGCAGAAGTACTGCACAAAAGCCTTGAATCCATTTCACTGCCTCCTTCATCCCAGTAACCGGAGACAGGGATCTGTGCCGGGAAACCTGTGCCCTGATTACCTTGGTGGTTTCGTCCCGGAGGTCAAAGGTCAGCTCCAGGTTTGTGAGGAAGTGGTCGGCGAACTCCGGGTACATGTCCAGCACCTCGAGGATCTCCTCCCTCTGGATGGTGTGGAGGTCGCAGTAGCTCAGCGCCCGCACGTCGGCGCAGGATTTCCCCGGCTTGGCGAACAGGTGGATCATCTCGCCGAAGATGTCGTTCTTACCTGCAGAGGGAGCAGAGGTTCAGTGTGGGGAAGAAAAGAGGCTACAGGGCGTTACATTCACAGTTTGTGGGGTATCTGCCTGAAAACAGCTATTATATTATCAAATGTAAGAACTACTTACTCTACCTAAAATATTCAATATGTAATTAAATGTGTATATTATGTACATATCTCGATATTTTTCTATTCTGTACTTTCATATGCTATTTTGTCTTTCCATATTTGCATTTATACTCATTGTGATTTAAACATTTTTAATCATTTATTCCTGATATTTCTATATATTACTATATAGCCTACTATACACTATATATAATGAAAATGTGCAGCTACTGCTGTGTATTTGATTTGCTGGTAGAACAGAACATTTGTCATTTTCTTGGTAACTGCGTATTTCCACCTTCTTAACATTTTCATTGGCTCCTGTGAGTCCCAGCATGCACTTGTCATGCACGGTGCAATGTAATGTAATACATGTTCACGCGGCGTATAAACGAGAGAGCTCGGAAATGGAGCCATCAGCAGTTTCTCCTGCTGTAGCGGAGAAAATGTTGCTGAGTCGTAACTGTACATGACCTACAACTTCACCCTCTTGCTAATCGTGACCCTAATGTGTCAGCGCTCTTCATCAGAGGTTAATTGGCTGCACGGAAAACAGTCGTTAAAATGGAAAACAATAGCCTCGGTGGGATTCACCTGCTGGGAGGAGGAGGAGGAGGAGAGAGGAAGGAGAGAAGCGGTGCAAGACCAACCACACGAAACTCTCCGATCCCTTAATCTGCCTCTTTTCTCTCTTATATTTCTACCCCACCCACTCGCTCAGCTCTCCCCCTGCTTCAATTGTCATCTATCTATTTGAAAGCAATCATGTTCTCCTTTTTTTCTCATCGACACGTATCCCGTGTTACTCTCGTCCCACCATGTGTCCTCCCCCACGCTTCTCCGTCCTCCGCCTTCATCTCTGGCACGACTGCGAGGCAGCAATCACACCGTTCTTTGAAGTAAGTTATTACAACGTGCCCAACAGGGATCTCAGCTGCCAACCCAGACATATCACAGCAGCACAGAGGCGTCCTTACTTCACTGGCCCGCCCCCGTCTAGGTGAGCTCGGGCTGGGACGACAGGAGTAGCTGTGCTGGCTTTTGAAGTGGGTTGGTTTTTGACTTGGCTCAACAATGGCTAATTAGAAATGTTGAGATGTTTTGTGTACAAGAAGTTTTTCTACATGGGGTATGCATGGCATTCTCTCCTTCCTCTGACCTGGTCTCCAACAGCCTTTTAAAAATATCTATGTCCAGTAGAAGGTTTTCAGACATTTTATTTTATTTTATTGTTCAACAGAGATATTTCCAGAGCAGACCCAGAGCTGGAGGGACATGCGTGGATGTGACTCTTGGTGAGTGGGCTCATTAGAAACAGTTTTGGTGGAGAGAAGAGAATGATAATGAGGTTATGGAGGTGTAGAGTATAGACCCACCCAGGATGGCCACCACCACGTCGTCTTTGAGGATTTCGATGGAGCCGCGCGAGACAAAGTAAAGCGCGGTGAGCACGTCTCCGCTGTGGACCAAGGTGTCTCCGGGGGGCGCGTGGGTGGTCTTGAACCGCATGGCCAGCGCCCGGAGGCAGCCCTTGGTGGCCCCGCGGAACGCCTTACAGCCCTGGAGGAGGTTTGTGTTGAGGTGGAGGCAGATATCCGCCTGCAGGCACTCAGGGAAACCCTTCAGGACCTGAGTGTGGAACGCACATGGTTACAGTGTGATTACATGAGATATAGAAGTGTTTTTGTATTATCTTTTACAAGCTGTCAGAGATGATGTGCTGATTTTTAAATGTTCAGTTTGGTTGCAGGTCAAATTGAGCAGAAATTTGGTACAATTGCCACTTGTGTTCTTTCCTTCTTCTCAAAACCTATAACCTGCCGCAGTAGAAAAACGCCTGCAACGCCCTCCAACACAGAGCTAATGTTTTCACTGAGCCTTTCAGCAGACAACACACAACACTTAGGGACTGAGAAGCTGCAGATAAATGACAGGTTTGTTTCACTGACTTTATTCTACAAACCATTACCTGGAATGTGCATGAGCAAAAAGCAGAAATAATAATTAATCTTGAAACATTCCTCAATATTATGGGAATAAATATTAAAATTGAGCTTTCCTACCCATCCGAGTTAGCCTGGGAGACTGTTAAAAGTATAATCAAAATATACAATAAAGAGAATCCAACTTGTAATCCACTTACCCTCGTAAAGACAAAGATAGGGAGCAGGGACAGAACGGACTGTAAAGGAACACTTTACTTTTAGACGACACACACTCGAGGGCAGGGAGAGGGGCTTCAAGGACACACGGGGGACAAGACAACACTTATTTCCTCTTTTGTCATTTACACATACAATACAATGTGCTACTGACAGGAGAGGAAATGCAGACCGAACTGGTTTATCTGGCTCTGACGGGCTTTTTATTCGTTGTTGCTCGGAACAAAAGCCGATCAGTAGATTTGGAAAGGAAAGACTGAACAACACTTGGCAAGCGCAGGTGCCGCCGCGGAGCGTGCAGCCAAGCCTCCCACGCCGGGAGGGAAACCTGGCAGTGCCCGGCGCGGCTGTGCCCACTCTCACAGGCATGATTCACTCTGTCTCTGGTAGCAGATGAGCATCATGGGGTTATGTTTGAATACACAGATTTCATGCAAAGACAGGGACCTGGAGGCAGGGCCACATGCAAGTCTACCACTGATAGACTATTACTGTGGCCTGCAGGAAACACTCAGTGTTAATGTGCCTTGGCATGCAAGTTAATCTGGTAAACCCAATTATGATGCAGCAGGTTACAGTGTGGTTGGGTTTGTGTATGTTCAGTAAGTTGTGTAACAGATAAAACAGTGCGGCACCTTTAATAGCATGCATGTTTGGGACAATAATGACAAAAGCCACACATGTGTTGTCTTCTGTGTGTTAAAGCTAAGAACTTAGAGCATTCCACTACGAGTGTCAGGCACAGCTAAGCTCTACCACTGAGCAACATATGGATGTTAGTTGTGTTAACACATGTACCTCCTGCTCTTACCAGAGTGGTGGGGTCATTCCATTTGACATGAGGCAGACATGGAAAAGACAAACTTATATAAGAACAGCATCATGAAGACAAACGCTGCAGTTACCGTGTGCATGAGCAGCAACTGCAGCTTTCATTTAACCTGCGGCTGTGACTTAGCATTAAACAGTATCATCCTGATGAAATGACTTTACATCGATGTGGTAAGAGCATTTTTCAGGGACAAGATATCACACAAATGAGTCTCGTCCTCGGATTAAATCAAACACACACACACTCTCCTCTCGTACCATATTCATGTCGATGCCGTTGGTGTACGTCCAGGCGTGTTGGAAGTACTCCTCCAGCCGCTGCCGCAGCGGGTTGGGGATCTGGTGGAAGCGGATGAACTCTTTGACCCGGAGCATCTGGAGGTGATACCTGGCTGTGCCCGAGTACAACCGCTGTATGATGGCGGACACGTTCCCAAAGATGCTGGCGTACATTAGAGCTGGGAGAGAAGCGATACAGGTGGAGCATTGAGCTGTGGAAGCTGAGGCTGCTCATATAAAATACCTTCATTTTCTGTGATAACTGCACATTCATGTTGAAATAAATATGTGAATGTTTCCTTTAGAAGGTTTAACTATTGAATTAATGTCTTGTATCAGAGTGCTTATCTTTAAAAACCCTCCATTAAGGTTAAGATTCTCCATGAAATACAGTGTGTGTGCTGCAGCCTGATTACAGAGGAGTTTCAGCGATGACAGGATCATAATAACTGTCTGAGTGTGACTCAGCTGCTCACTCACATCCAATGAGCATGACGCAGATGGAGAAGATTTTCTCAGAGTTGGTGTTGGGGGAGACGTTCCCAAAGCCCACACTGGTCAGACTGCTGAAGGTGAAATAGAGCGCCGTGACGTACTTATCTTTGATGGAGGGGCCTGAGCTGGGGTCACTGTAGTTGTACTTTTTTCCTGCAAGGAATAACAAAAATAGTACGTTAAAAATACTGCAAAATGTGTGTATCATGTCTTTGGCATCAGAAGATAAATAAGGTCACCTATGGACACCCCCAGGTTGTCCAGCCATCCGATCTTGTGCTCGAGGTACGGCTTCTCCACGTTGCCGATGGCGTACCAGATGCAGGCCAGCCAGTGGGCGATGAGGGCGAAGATGCACATGAGCAGCATGAGGACAGCGGCGCCGTACTCAGAGTAGCGGTCCAACTTGCGGGCGACGCGCACCAGCCGCAAGAGACGGGCCGTCTTCAGCAGACCAATCAGAGTGGTGGTCTAAGAAACAGAGGAAAATCTGAGTCAGGACTGTTCTTTGCTGAGAATCGAGTTCATGAACATTTTTTAAAAAGTGATTTTCTATTTTTTGAATAAATCCTCACAAATCCAAAATCTGAAATCAGAGGGAGTTTGCTGCAAAGTGAACAAGTTGTCTGTCGCCTCTCAGCGTCATGAGGACAATCAGCTCAGGATAAGGGAAATCATGGAAATCAGGCTTTAAGAGGAAGTGGAATAAAGACATGAAGGATGATGAGGCACTTTTGAATATGATGATTGCAAGAAGATTTTTTTGCAGCCCCTCAGAATGTACAGTGCACACACATCGCCTTCTTTAATCCCCCGTCTCCGTTTTCGAGCTGGACTAAACTAACACACAGGCTATGCAAGGGAAGTAAGGGACTGGGGAGGGGGGGCAGCATGCTCACCAATGCTGCAGCATGCAGCATGCTCACCAATAGATCAGGACTTAAGTCCTGATCTATTAGTGGTGTGCAATCTGTAAACACAATAAGTGAGACTTCGGAATCAGGAGGGAGGCGAGAAAGACAGGTCCATTAAATCCCCTGAATCACCGCCATCAATCACCGCCGTGCAAAAACAGTGAATAAATCATACGCAGAGAAAGATGAGGCTGCTCCAAGGATCTGCTCCGAGCGTGCACCAGCACCGCCATGTTGTACGCAGCACACAAAGTGTAGTGTTGATTAAAATCTGGTCTCACAGTAAGTCTGAGGCGTTTTTCTGCTGAGGAGTGATGCTAAATCTCCCATTAGCAACCAGCTGTATTAAACACATCCGCCGAATATCCCTCAGGCCATCTGGCGCTTTAAAACACCACCAGAGCTTTGGATGTAAACTTCTGACTCTGTGTCATCACCTACGTGGGCTGCATCTACCTCTACTTCACATACATCTGCCGTAAAAGCCTTTTTGTGCTGTAGTGAGCAGGAAAAAGTCAATTTAGTCAGTTTTAGTCAGTTTAGTCAGTCAGTTTAATATGAATGCAAATGAGAGTCAATCTTGAATAATAATCATCCGGTTTCACTGACCGTGTTTATGTTATTTATTCCTGAGTAATACTTGTTTGTTGCATTTGTTTAGGAGCACAAATTCACTCTGGCCTGATCAGGAAAGAGGGGAAGTGATATTTGAATTCTGGTTCAGAAGCAAAAGACTTCATGATTTGCAATTACCTCCCATTTGACCACTGTGTGATTGTGAGTGTGGAAGTAAAAGGCAAATAACCTCAACTGGATACTGATATGAAAATGACGGACGAGCTCAAATGGCCTCCGCAGGCAAATTCAGCACCGCGCCATTTGTTTTCATTTGCCAGCTTAACTCTGACTGAGACTCAGAAAAACGAATCTCTCCAGGGAGATTTTAAAGCTGCTATGTTTCTAATGAAATCAGCAATAAAGAGAAAATATCTGAACATTGTCAAAGACGGTTTCCAGGCAACAAAGGTGCATGAGATCATGTCTAAAAATAGTCCCCGTCTCTGCGCAGAGGGCTAAAATAACACACCTGAAAGACAAGAGCTAAAACTGTACATGGATGTGTTATTTTCAGTTTCTTCTGGAGAACGGAAGGAGCTAAAAATACATTTTTTTGTCAGTGTGAGCCGTGACGGGAGGACACTTTCTGTCAGCGCACCAGTCGTCAGGCTGCGTGAGGAGGACATACATGGTGCCGCGGTGTCGCTCAGCTGTCGGCTCTCTTCTCTCCAGCTGCCAGTCAGTGGCAGCCTGCAGCCATGGACTCCCTCACAGAAACACACCTCATGCTAAATACTGACTCAGCAATCCAGAGCACTGACAACAGGGCTTTGTGTGTGTGTGTGTGTGTGTGTGTGTGTGTGTGTGTGTGTGTGTGTGTGTGTGTGTGTGTGTGTGTGTGTGTGTGTGTGTGTGTGTGTTAATATCACATATCCTCCCTTCACACATTTTACATTAAGTAGTGTGATTCTCCTCAATGTGTTTTGGTTCTGCCTCAGTGTAAAAACTAAATTATGTGACTTTATTATTGTAACGTTATGTCTTTTTTTCTCATATTTTATTCTCAGAAAATTTAACATTTTGACTTGGAAATTATAAAATTGCATCTTATTGTCCTCGTAATATAACGACTCTATTCTCAGTACATACAACATGTATACAACTGATAATACTATGAAAATAAAGTCAGAATATTACAGGTTTAACTCTCATAAGCTTAGGACTTAATGTTTTTCCTTTGAAGTGGTTGTAATACTTGGTCATAGGCACTGAGTATACAGTAGATGTTCAGTATCTCAGGCTCATGTTCAGATTGATGTCCTCTGCTGTAACTGCACTCTCTGAACCGCTCTTTCTGAGCATTAGATAACTCGCTCAGCCGACTCCCTCAGACGCACACGAACAAAATAGTTTCTCGCAGCCAGATTGGTGAGGGAGGCAGAGACCTTTTTAACTGATTGTGATCGCCCCAGGCCTTCCAGTCTGGAGCGGGAGGAGGGAAGCAGATGTGACAGCCGAGCGTCAGATTGGTTTAGTTTTGTAAACATTCATAGAAATATGTCCGCCGGAGTTGTGGCTGTCATGACACATGAGAAACACAGGAGGGACGGATTGGCTGCAGCTCTGGCATGAAACAACGCAGACGAGCAATGTGACACAGACGTTTGTGTGTTTGAAAAGTAGAATCAGGTGCATGAAACTGTCCCAACGTGAGAAATGTCAGGAGCAACTGACAGATTGATAAACTGACTGTCCCCCCACTCACCTCATCTGACCCTGAGCCGAAGATGAGCAGGTCAAAGGGGATGGCGGCCACCATGTCTATGAGGAACCAGCCTTTAAAGTAGTGGATGGCGATCTTGGCCGGGTGGCTCACCACCTCCTCGTTGATGTTGACGTAAGTGGTCCTGAAGTTGATGAGGATGTCCACGATGAACATGATGTCCACAATCAGGTCCACCACGTTCAGCGGCGAGCAGGAGTAGCCGCACTCCCGCCTCCTCTGCTCCTCGATGTCGTTGAGGAGGAAGGCGGCGGAGTAGGGCGTGAAAATGGCCGTGTAGATGACCAGCAGCAGGATGAGCCAGTCCCACACGGCTTTGAAGGGGCTGTAGTGGAGGATGGTCCACCTGTCGATGCGCGTCGTCTGGAGCTTGTACTCGGGGAGAACATCTGCCCCCAGAGACAGAACCTGACGAGGAGGACGGAGAATTTACCAAAGCAGAAGATCAGAAAAAATAAAACACAATCTTTGAAAGAATAGAGTCATTCAACTCAAGTGTAAAGCAACATATAGTCATTGTGTCTCTCCTTCAAGGGTACAGGGATTTAAAGAATGTAAAATCGACTCTATGGGTCCTGAACCAATAAGACCAGACGATAACACTGTGGCATTAAATATATTCAATTCACATCCTTTTATGACACTGAATCTTATGCTAACACAACTTTTCAACTGCCTGAGAAAACAGGAAGTTTTCAGGTTTTGAGTTTGGATAATTTTCCTAATGCATGTGCAGATTACTCACCAGATAAATCATTCAGGTGGTAAGTGAAGGATGAAAAACCTGCTTCTGGCCTAATAATTTAAAACTTTAACTATGCATAAAATATTTCTTTGCACAGGAGCAGGACCAGGATTTCATAAGCTTGAGAAAAACACTAAGATCGCAATTACAGCTGAATAAGATCACCTGGGGAAAAAAAGTATCTGGAATCTTGCAGAAAACTAAATCATTTCAGGTAAAAAAAAGAAATATGCACAACATTTTTGCATTAAATAATCAGCCTCCATGAAATCACAATGTGTATGAGAGTAAAATCCCTTCCAGCCACTATTAGTACCTCTGTTTTTGCAGTTATCATATATACCCACATGGCTTTTAACATCAATATTATAGCAGCGTCACGGACCATTTGGGATAACAGCCCCAATGACTCGGAAGTAATTACAGGTGCGGGCGGAGGACACATCTATTCATCTGTGTCTGACACTTCAATAAGCAGCTCTCACTGCTGATTATTGTAGCTTCGAGGTAAAGAACATGAGCTGCGAGGGCAGAGAGACAATTACCGTGCGACAGCGAGGAGCAAGGGGACGTGACAGAAAGAAGGGACCTGAAACGACTCTGTTTTGGCAAACGTCGCCTATCACACGTCCCCGTTATCTGTGGCCCGGTCGCCATTACAAACGAGAGGGGAGGACCGAGGGTACAGAGGGACGATCTAATGCTCGAGATAACGGCTCAAGTGTTAATAATTGGATTTGTTATTAGAAACCCTTTGCGTGGTGCTAAGGGTCAAACGCTATGGGATAACCTTTGAAATCAATCAGAAACCAGCAGTACAGACAATGGGAACGTGTTCTATTATTCATCGAGCTGCCACTTTATTAAGGACGGGCGATTTGAATGCTTGTTTCATTACGGCCACAAGTCAAAGTGAAATTACTGTTGACTTTTTTTTGAAAATAGAGGAACAAGTACAAAAAGGAAATTACACCACATACAAATTTACCTCAATGTTTTCAAGTTGAATGCCTCCACCGGCCACTGCAGTTTCAGTGTCTGTATTTCTCCTCACATGAGGTCACCATGACCTTTGACCCCTGATATCTAATCAGTTTAAGAAATTCTCCGTTTGTATGTTTCAAGAAATTCCCTCAAGGTCGTTAGATGTCGCCCTAACAATGCAGCATTATCATGCAGATTATGATGAACAGTGATGATACAAACAAGACGGTAACTCTGTACCGCACCAGCAGCTTTGAGTATTGATGCGTTACAGCTCGGGAGCCCGGGAGGAGTCGGCTGACGGCAGAATGACAGTCTGTTTCTGAATAAAAGATTCCATCTTAATTATTTAGCACACCTACTGTAGCTAAGTGCACTTGGCGCAAATGAAGTCCCTGGTGAGATAATGCTCGGCTTGTTCCTTTGTTTGGCTGCGCTTCAAACGACATGCAAACGAGCATTAGCTTTCTCCCCTCCGCTGGTTCTGTTTCGGTCTGCACTGTCGGGGTATTATTTATGAGAGGAGGGTTGTTCCATGTTTCTGTGGTAAATCCTCCATCATTAAAAAATGAAGCATGTATCACCGGTTTGATTCGGATTCAGTTTCAATCCAGACACAAACGTAAAATAGTGCTCGGGACGCATGCCGTGAGAAAATGTAGGAAACAGCATGCGAGTTGTACGAGTGTGTTTTCTGCATTTTCTTGGTGAGTGAGCCCTCTAGTATCTGCCTGTGGGAGCCGGGAGGCCGGGAGAGAGTGTGTGTGTCTGCTCAGGCGCATTGATCACATAAACTCAGAGGAGTCCGGAGCTGCTTTCAAGACATCTGCTGTCGCTGTGTGTTCCCCGCAGTCAAGTGTGTCGAGGAAGTGGAAGACCTGTGCGATCCCTCCATGTCTTGTGTGTCTGTTTGTTGGTTTAATATTTAATATTCCTAACAGCGTGCACCTAGTGGGAGACCAGGGGTGTTACTGGTAAACATGAATCTGACAATGAAATGTGATATACACAGACTCTATATGAAGATCAACAATGCGTCTCTACTTCCCAAAATATCTCGGTTACGAATGCTGCCATCTTACACGTGCTCGACTAATCCTGAGTCAGTCTCAGCTGTCAATCATGACGTTTGACCCCTTTTTGATAGCATCACATAACTAATTAAACGTACAATATGTAACTTCAACCACTAAAACGATAACAAAAGACCTAACATGTTAAAGTCAACAAAATATATAACATAGGTGTAGTCAATTGTAGACATTTAAATAAAGAATTGTTACACATTATATATTTAAAACCAAACGTAACTGACACATATCAGTGTGATAACAACTACTTTTGGCCCATGTCCCATCTGCCAACACGGTGGAGGCAGGAGTTATGACTATACTGCAGCCAGCCACACACACACACACACACACACACACACACCTCTTTAACGAAACACACTTTACTCGCCGACAGGTTTTCAGGTCGTCTACTGAGCCAAAAGTCCATTAAAAGCACATTACGCAGCCGGCCCTCTGTGCTGCTTCATAACTTTGACTTTAACGCTGGACGCAGAGGTCACCACAGTCGGCTCCGTCTCTGCCGCTGGCTCCAGTCCGAGGCCTTAACCTGACGCTGCCTTTGAGCAGGGCTCCACTTCTGCCCTCTATCCGTTACACCTTTAATGAGAGACCTGACCAGTGGTTTGGAGAGCGGCTTGGGCCCACTTCTGGCGATACATTAACTTACAGAGGGTTGTCTCTCTCCGCTCTAGCAGGGAAGGTGAGAATGACCTCTAACCCTGTCGGTAACTCTAGAATGACGGCCCGAGCTCTGGATGCTGTCTGGCACCGGTAAGAGTATCCTGCCACAAGAGATAGACAACTCCGCTGTTACACGTATCAGACCCTTTGAGCTTCAATTAATCACCCTGAGGCTCACAGACAGCAGGGCGTGTGTGTGTGTGTGTGTGTGTGTGTGTGTGTGTGTGTGTGTGTGTGCAGGAGAGGCTACAAATCAAGCCTGCATGGTTTGTGTTGATAGCAACTGATCTTCTGAACATTCCACTGTTTCCCAACTTCTGTTTGCAAAACTTCAGATGATTAACAAATGATTGGTTGGATGAATAATTAAAAAATGCAGCAGTTTGCTGGTTTGTTTTATGGGATTTTTAACATATTTGTAAAAAAAATGTGTGCGTTTTACCTGCGTGACCTTGTCTGTGACGTTGTGCGTGCGGTCCTTGACTTTCGGGGCGATGATGGTTTTCTCGGAGGACGGAGGCGAGGGGCACTTCTTCTCGTTGTTAGCCTCGGAGAAGTTGAGCGTGATGAGTGGGATCTTGTTGATGGTGCTGTACTTATTGATGTTGGACTCGGAGGTGGAGCCGAGCAGGCTGGATTTGATCTGGCTCAGCGGGCCTGAAAGAGAAAGCGACAGCAGGAGGGTGTCATCGTTAAAAGTCGCCGCGTCTCGTGGCGTTGTCGGGCTATTGTGGATCTAACAGGCCTCGTGATTTGATCAGGGAACGGTCTAGGTTTCACGTGACATGGATAGTGAGAATGGAGCGGCCCTCAACCACACAACACGGAGGATACCACAGATGCTGAAATATAAACTCCACACCCTCTGATTGACCCGTCTAGGATGAACAGGCCTTTCAAAATTTCTCATTAAAGGATAATGAAGAACACGGTTGGTGGATTCAACGCACAATCAAAGAATGCAACTTCACACAGTTAGTCAAACCATCCATCCGTCTAATGAAGAGTTTACAGCCTCACACAATCTGACATTAACGCCCTGGATTCTGGGGAAAGCATTCGACATCGTAACAATACGTGACAGCACTTCACACACACTACACATGTGGCCCGATGAGAGGGATCAAAAGTGAAAAAGAGAGAATTGCTGATTCAGGCCGTCCCCCACATGTTCACAACAGTACAGTACGGTGATTGAGAGTCAAGGACGGAGGAACAGACAGCAGCGGATGAGAGATTGCATGCGCAGCTTCAATACATGCCACAGTGAGGAAAAATCATCGCAGTCGTAAAAATAAAGTAGAACTTAGAAAAATAAAACCAAAAAAAAGCTGAAGCCATACCGACAGCCATCCAGGAGCGAGATACTAGCAGACCAGGAGAGAGAAGAAATAGGAGGTGAAGGGAAAAGTGGATTTATGGAAGGGTGCTTGGATTGCAGGGTCAAAGAACATTACTGGATTATTCCCGTGTCAAGTCATCACACTTCTGGGCTACAGTCGGAAACCTGGCATGTTGATTTGTGAGAAACATGGACTCGATCCTAATTATCAAACTTTTTCAGAGCTGCTGCTGCTACAGATCACTGGTCGCCTGTTTATGCAAAATGTATTAATACTGAACGTACTGTGAGTCCAAATCGCACCTAATTCAACACTGCACTTACTCGGGCCCTTAAAAATAAACACAGCAGGTTTGAAGCCGATAAGATGAACAGTTCTCCAAATATGCATACTATATATTATTAGATAGAGGTCATCAAGAACTCCAGAAAGTTCGGTCCTAATTTTAATATTGATATAAAAGTACATACAAAATTCAAAATTAAAAGATATTTCCCTCCCTGCGCATAAGTGTGATGACTCGACAGGGAATGACTTCAGTTATCACATTCATCAGCACTTCAGCAGCTCTGGGAATTCAAATATTCATAAAAGTGACAAGACAACACATCAGCATCTGTTACAGTAGAATTCTGATCACATTTAAACATGAGTGCGTCACTAAACAAGACAGTGACCAGGTTCGGTCTGGAGAGAATTCATACAGTGAAATGCATGCAGCATAAAATACAGTTCCATCGCATTTAATTAGAGGAGAAATACGAGGGTGAGCAACACAGTCTCTTTTCATTCTCTAAGACATGAGGAGCAGGGGTTAGAGGGAGAACAGGTTACAGACAGTGGGAGGTATCATTCAGAGAAGCTTCATTGATTTTCTTCAATGTGCGAAACCAGGAGAGAGGTTTTAATGTGTCGCTTCATGCAAGCGCGTGCAGAGGTCAGTGTCTTTGATTCTACTGAGCCGTCCCCTGGGCGACGAGCGTGGACTCAGCAGCTCATGTGCACCGAGACTTAGCCATTTAGTGCCGTGCCTGCGGTTTGAGGCTCCACGCAGAGAACTTGCAGAAACACACTGTCAGTCATGTGGCATTTGCATTCAACACAAACCTCAGTCATGTGGGAAAGTCATGCAGCAAGCAGGCTTTATGCAGCACATGTGTATTTATCTAAAACTCCACAAGCCCAGATGCAGCACGTTACCTTTGAGGTTGCGACCGTTGTCTGTGACGGCAGCGGCACGGTGTCGGAGAGGGGAGAAAAGGGGGGAGTGGGGATGAGAGACGGATTTCTGGTTTTATAATGACAAATGGGGGCTGGAGTTAACCACTGTCCCCATATACAATTCATTACACTGAAGTAGATATATTAGTGTGTCAGCCACTGGGAGCTATTTGAATGATGACTGCAGATAAGGGGGTGGACTGATTGGCCTGGAGAACTCTGGGCTCGTCTGGGGCGCCTCTACCCTGAAAGCAATGATGGGCCAAAAGGCTAATGAGCGATTTAGATCAATAACACACGCTGTAGATGATGAATCACCATAAAACTGATTAAGAGACTGGCACATCTCGCATCTCCTATTTTTGGGATTAACAGGGAGCTCAGTTATTAATATAGTGAGTGTTTGTCATGAGGAATATGTGAGAACAAAATGTTTGAGGCAGTTTCTCCGGGTGTTTTCTGGAACTTTTCCTCCCAGCTCTCGAGTAAAATGATCGGAAAATGTCATTTGATTTAATATTTTAAACATTCACAAAACTAAAAATCCCAGAATAGAAAATGTTGTGGTGTTTGTTTGTTAGTTTTACAGCAAATATCTGGGGCAGAGTAGCAGCAGCTTCCTACCTTCACTGGCATGTCTGTCTCTGAACGCCATCTTGGAGTTGGCCCCAAAGCCGTCCATGTCATGCACGGACGAGGCTCTGCGAATACTGCACACGCTTTCCCTGGAGGCGGTTGGCGTGTTGCCTGGGATTGACGGGACAGCGTTAAACGTGTCCTCCTGGTTCTGGTGTTGGTTCTGGGTGATGGCTCGGTCCTGGTACATCCTGTCCCAGGGGCCTTTGGGCGACGAGTGGTCCAAAGGCCCGGACACAGGGGTGGAGCAGTGGCTGGGGGCGATGAGGGCCCGGGTGTCATTAGCGTAGGAGGGGCTGCAGCTCTCGCGGGTGGTGGGGAGCTGGTAGTCGTGCGTCGCCACTGAGCCATCGCTGTGGCGAGGGGAGTCCACCATGACGGCGTCTGGGTCTTCCTGGGGCAGGGACTGCTTGCTGATGCCCAGGAGCTGTAAGGCCGGGAAACGGAAGCGAAAGAATCTCCCTTTCCCTGACGGAGGAGAAGAGAAAAGTGTCACTCTGAATCTATTGTTGTCACATTAATCCATACTAATGCATCCATCTGACAACAGTTTGGAGTGTGGAGCAGCTTCAGGCAACGTCACATAAAATCTGAGGATTGTTAAATCACTCAATTATTGTTACATTTGCTCACACAGCACACAACCAGCAGTTTCTTTAATGAGCCCGTGGGATCCACACAACCCCCACTGACCATGCGTTTTGTTTTTCCTCGTGCGTTCGCACCAGAACCTGCTTCAGTCTCCAACGTCCCTGCTGATATTTCATACTTGTTTGCCAATAGCAGTGAAAAGCCTGCCAATGCAGATATCTTAAAAAAGAAAAGACCACTAATGCCCACTCCGCCTCAGGCACGAGTTCAATTTCCTTCAATTATTCATAGAGGAGGACATCTGCTGAAATATTATAATGGTAGTGGGGCATTGAGATTTGAATGAGTGATTGACGGTTCCTGGGGAGATGATGGAGACAAAATTATATTTATGATGCTGCTGTCTTGGATAAGGTGAAGAAAGAGTTCACATGAGTTCTTTGCAACATGCACACACACACGTACCGTTTGCAAACATGCACATTTAGAATGATCTGAAAATATCTGCACACACGTCACGTGAGAGTCTCTCACGCTCACAGCATCTCACATATGGACGGCAAAGCATGGGCTGCATGTTGTGAATCATTTAGTCGCCTGAACATATGCTTTACATATGAGAATGCATGTCTCAGTCTCACTGCTGAACGAGGGGAATCGCCACGCCCCTTTTGGATTTTAAGCAAATTAAAGCACATTTTTGTTTATTTGTGCATCTCTGCAAAGAGTGGAGGAGCCGAGGATGTATTAAGAGACACAATAGGTGGTAAACCAGAGAACAGGATTAATGTTTAAGGCTCAGCAGAGAGCAGCGTGCATCTTTATCTTCCTTATTGCCGCTTCCACTAGGATGAGAAGGAAAGAAAGTAATTTCCCACAAATTGCTCTGCGTCTGTTTCAGTCAGCGTAGAGTGTTTAAATAAAGTCTCTCGTCAGATGCTGATGATGCCGGAGAAGATAATTTGCGTTTAAGTGGTGATTCAGAGCAGGATTTGAAGCTGCAGCTCAACCTTGACGGTGCAGCAGGAGGAAACAAGTCGTAAATCTTATGGAATTACAGTTATACTGGTGTTCTTGTGACGGCAAAAGTTTTTTAGTCATGGTAGTGTCACTGAACAACATGAACAACACAGGGACACAGGAAGTGAAGCATCCATTGTCTATACTGCTCATCCTTTGAGGGTGAGGGGAGGGACCAGGATCAGAGCCAAACACCCATTCACACCTACGGTCCCTGATTAACTGTCCATCGTCTTTGGACGCAAACACGGGAAGAACATGCAAACTCACAGAAAGACCCCCGACCAAACCAGGACCTTTCTTTCTGTGAGGTGATAGGTCGAACTACTGCACCACTGCAATGTGACCATATTGGTATTTTTATCAATTGATCATGCTCTGCAGCTTTTCACATTTCCGACAGCTCGATTTAAATGCTGTTAAAATGCCACTTTCACAAAGTAATGAACGGCAGCTCGCGGGCATCGATACGCTCGGAGCTCTGTGCCGAGACATAAACAGACATATAAACACATGCCATGAATCTCTTTTTAATTAACTCATAATTCAGTCACACGTTCCCGGCGCTGAGAACACGGTAAGTAGCTTTATTTAATTGTGGTTTTGAAAGGACTGAGCCTTTGAGTGCTGTTACATTGTGTGACTGTGTGTGTGTGTGTGTGTGTGTGTGTGTGTGTGTGTGTGTGTGTATTTTACATGTGTGCCTCTCCAGCCCTCTCGTTCTTTCCAGGCAAAAACTCACCCGCAGCTTCACGCAGCCAATGGACGCTCAGTGGCCCCTGTTGCTATGATACCAGCTAGCAATATTTGCATTGAATATTAATTGGGCCCTCAGATCTTCTTGTTGGGAGTGAAATGTCTCTCTGTACTGCGAGCGTGATTCAGATGTCAGGGGATGAGAACAATAGGCCTCCATCCTTTCTTGTCCTTTTGTCTGCATCTCTAATTCTTGTGCTTTTGCTTATGTTTCAGCAACAATGCAGTTAATATGTTCTTTCACCCTGAGGAGTGTTTACCAGTGCTCCCAGTTCTGTTACTCATCAGCAGTGGAGAATAACATGGAGAATTCTGCTGTTTCCCCACGTTGCCCTGCCCTCGTTTTATACCCAGAGAAAATTAAAGTGTGATTAAAGTAAGATTGCAATAAAGCCTGAGTAGTTTTTATTGCAGTTTTCTTTTATGAAAATATTCGTGGGCTGAGGATAAACGACAGGGGAATAATGTGCGATAATTGTCCCTGACTAGAATCGAACTGGAGACAATAACATTCTGCACCAGGCTGCATGTGTCGAACAATGTGATCTTGTTCCCACTTTTTCCAAAGCTGCTCTACCTGGGCTTTTTAAACATTGGTGATGGTTGGTGACTTTCCCCCTGTGACATCATAAACATGAAGAAAACCAATGCACAGGAAAACTTCCTTAAAAACAACAGTCGATGATAAGAACTAAAAAAATTGGGAAGAAAATAAATTAATTTCCAATCTTGCACGATACACAAGATGTGATAAACAATAAGTAGAGAAAGGCTCATCGATTGGAAGTTTAATGTGCGTCATTACATCACGCTGGAAAAGGAGCAGCGTCAGTGTCCAGACGGCCAGAATAGAGAAGATTTAGCACGTTCACTCTGGGTGTCGTATTTCTATCACTGCAGATCGGAGCCGATAAAAACCTGCATCTGCTGCAGAGTCATTTCGGAGTGAATGCTGATTGTATCCAGACATAAAGTCAGTTAGTGGGTGCAGGGAATAATCAAAGCATTTGTTAGTTTCCTTTTTTAAAATACTTATAATGCCGTTTCAATCAGGTTAGGTGTAAACGCCCAGATCGCTGCTTCGCTGATCTGTTCAAAATCACATCTCGGTGGTTGTTAAACACTCTGACTCACTGGCTCGCTGTGCGGACAACATGCTAATATATGCAAATGTCTGCATTTAGTACGAGGCCTTTTCTGCCCTTTACTTTCCTGCTGATGCGCAGCTTCACTGTTGGATGCGTACAAAGGCTTCTACGTTGCAACGATAACGTTTAACAACGTCCCGTCAAGTGTTTCAGGCTCTGATCTGATAAATTTGATCCAATTACGTCCATGTTCAAAGAAGGAAAGAAAAAGCGAGCATAAACTAATTTATAGACAGAAAGAGTTTATCTAATTCTTAACCAATAAAAATCAACTGTAGTAGAATATCGGCTGAGGACATCCCTAATAATAAAATTAATTAATTAATTTGCCATTAATATCCTGATGTTCCTCTGAAATCAGTTAAAGCATTTTACACTTCTCTCCCTGTCTATTAGTCTGGAGGCCATAGTCCAGGCCCATAAATGAAAAGCCCGCAAAAGTTGCCCAGCGACATCAGAGCGAAATGAGAGAAACCTCGCCGGTTTCAGAATGGATGAATCGTCCTTAAGGAAGAAAAGCAATCGATAAGAAGCACCTAATGCATAGCTGCTCATTCCCCAGAAGGAGCGGCGGTAATGCAACACATGGATCATCAACTGGCTCCGTGCACAGGCAGCTGCTCCTTAGAATAGAAACACTGCGGGTTGCATCTGCAGCAGCTTCTCCGTCTGTGACGTTCTCTAAAGTCGAGAGTTGTTCCTTGTTTGTGACCTCTGTGCATCTGCAAGTAAAAAGTGCACGGCTAGGCCTGCAGAATCAGCCGAGGGAGGAGGAGGAACGTGATGAAATACCAACGCTCTCCGGTGATTCCTGCGATGGCAGAGGTTGTGTGCAGGCAGAGAGAACGAGACGGTGTCCAGCAGTGAGACTCGACCTTGTAAACAAATCTGGACCTCACCTCTAAATTTGCTGGGACTCCCACGTTGATATGCAGATATGAGAATTGGCTTTAATTCATAGAGAAGTGTGCTCCATCAGGGGATTGCCCTTATGCTACGGCTGAGCAATTCCCTTGGAGGAGCGTATACAGTAGAGTCTTGAGTGTGATGTGCACACAAACACACACATAAAACACCCACTTAAACACTCGACACACGTCTCCAAACTCTTTTAACCACACACCCCATGAGGCATCAGCCTGTTCAGAGCCTCATCCAATTACAGCCATCGAGAGTTGACCTCTGCTCCCCCGTGCTCCTGCTTTATATGTCACTGACGGAAAATGGAGAAAGACGGAGACAATGAAGAGGGAGGAAGGATCAAGAGCATGTTCAAGAGCACCGCTGGGGAATGGCATTATACGCTATTACGCCGACAGCTCTGGGAAGCGGAGGGCTCCACAGCACTGCTCCAGTAGTTCATCAGGCCATCCTGGCATGCTATGAGCTATAATTGGGCCAGACCTTTGAGATGACGGCAGGCTAACACATCAGCGTCTCCTAAACGCTGGTGTCAACATGCCAAAGGAGCTGTCTGGCAGGAAGTTCCTGCAGCTGCATGCCAGATTACTGCCCCAAGTCGGGGCGAACGCACAAGCCGGGTTTATGCATCGTGCTACAAAAGCGAGATGCCAAAGAAATGAATCAATTAAAGCAGATGGGATGGCATGAAAAATGAATAGTGGGGTCGTGTCAAATCCTCAACATACACTGGGGGATTGGGTAAAGAAACAAACAAGAAAAAGGTTACATGTAAAAGGTCATGCCTGCTACATGTGACTTGCTCTTTCTTCAGCTCGAGTACACGCAACCGTCTGAGGATGCGTTCTACGTGTACGTTTGTTGCTCGACATCGACACAGTGGGGAATTGGGAAAATGTCATATTGTTCTGCAGCACATTTCATTCTCTAGAGTCCGTTTTTGTCCTTTACTCACGTTGCTCAGCTTTGGACGGCGAGGTGTGGTTGAGTTTCTCCAGCGAGTCGCTGCTGCCCTCCTCCAGGATGTAATCGAAGTTGAGGATGAACATCATGACCAGGCCCTCCTCGTTCTTCACCGGGATGATGTGGGTGGCGCAGAGGAAGTTTGAATCTAACCAGGAGGAAATTTAATTCACAGTTAGAAACGGGTGATAAACTTTATGTTTTGGGTTTGATTGAGTTGGAAAGTGACTGCAGTATAGTTATGAAATCCAGAAATTAAGGGCCCCATCAATCGTGAAGGCGCCTGATTAAAAATTCAGAACTTTTCCTGAGCCAAACAAAACACTAAAACCTGATCAAAGCTCTAAAGTAGCATGACAGCTTCAAGCGAGGACGCAAATAAAACATTGGCCTCCTGTGCCGAAGTGAATCCATTAAACTTCGGTGAACTTTGACCCTCGATATGAGCCTGCGTGTATAATTAATTACAATATTAACTTCTATTTCCTGAGTTTTTACACTGGCAATGGCAAACTTGAGAATAAGCAGAGTGATTTTCTATTTCAGTACGACTGTGATGTGACCTCCTCCAGCTCGACGTGTCCTCCTGCGAGCAGAACAGTCCACAATATAAAGTCATCATTCCCGATAAAGACACTAAATTACCCATGAATATTTCTCACTCATTATTTCCTCCCTGAACTTTCTCAGCCTCGTGGTGGAAAAATAATTAATTGCTCTCAAACCTCAATAGTTAGAGCTGCTGAGGCAAATTGAACACGACCCTGCTCTCCGCTAATGCCTCGTGAGTAAATGTCCCTAATTCATCAAACAACGGAGACGAGGTTGACAGAGAAGCGACAGAGGAGTCGCACTGTTAAGTTAAATGGTGAAAGCGCACAAATCAATTCACAGTACAGAACACACACACACATTCACACACTATTCACACACTGTCGGCACAGCATCCAGGGGCCTTGGGGTTCGTTAGGGCATTTGCAGACTGGAGATCGAACCACTGGCCTTCTGTTAAGTGGACGACCCACTCAACCTCCTGAGCCACAGCCGCTTAGCTACAAATGAAAGATTTTAGAGAAACAACGACAAAATAGCTACTAAGATGTTTACATTCCTAAGTTTGGGATTAAACCGTGATTATAGAGTTATCACTAACTGGAATGCACAGATGCTATAACCAGGTTTGTTAATGTAGAAAATGAAATGCATATGAAGTTTTAAATAATGAACGTGGACATCTCTGGAAGATGCTCTCCCTCACATTAGGCTCTAAGTCCTGCTGTCACCAGGAGGCTATTTATAGTTCACCCAGCAGGCTCCCAGCCTCCAGCGTTTCTTTTCTGGGAGACACAGACACGCTGCTGCATAAACACCCGCATCCCTGATTCCACTCACTAAACGTGTACGCAACACACAAAAAGAATAAAAACTGTACATTTCTAGTGTGGTAGTTTTGTATCATAGGGCTTGAAAAATCCTATTATTTTGTGCAGCAACATAACAAACCGACTGCTTCACCGCTGACCACACCGGGGTTTGATTTATGCATCAGGGTGCATCAAGTGGACGAGGCCATTCATTTCAGTCCGAGGGAGTCTGGTGGGGAGGCGCAAGCAGCATCGCACCTCCTCCGTCTTCTGTGACAATATGCAAAAGATGATCAGTGGAGGGGGCCTCTGCTTTCGTGGTTTACAGGAACTGTCAGTGTGCACGGCAGCCGGAGGGGGGGGGGGACACAGCACAGACAGAGTACAGGGGCTTGAATATCAGAAAAGGGAAAAATAAACTAAAAAAGGCTTTCAAAGCCTGGCTAACTACATTTTTTATTTCTTGCATTTCACTACAAGTCCTTGACAGGATTTTAACGTGCTGCATAAAAGGAACGCTGTTGTAAAAAATACAAATAAAACACAAATATGTCTGTCTCCATGGAAACAAGTGAGCGCTCCGGAGAGGAGCACACTCGCTGTGCCGAGTCAGATATTACATTCATTTGTCTCCGGTACAAACACCGTCCTCAAGTTAAATGAGATCCTCTTTATCCCGCCGCAGATAATCCGCAGATGTGTTTGTGGAAAACTCCGACAAAGTGGGCACAAATTTCAGGTTTGTTAAGTTTAAAAAGAATGTATCCTGCATTATACAGTAACATCAGGGGCTGGCAATGATGCTCGCAGGGGCGACACACACAGAAAGAAAACAGCTTGAGCTCAGGAGAGGCTGAAGTCTTCATCACGTCTCCCTGTGGTTGAATCTCACTGCTGCGTATGTGTGTGTGTGAGTTTGTGTTTGTGTGTACGTGCAACACAACCTCCTCTAAAGGTAAAGAAGTCACACATACACATCCTCTGACAGTACATGTTCACAAACACAGGTCCAACACACACACATGCTACACTGTGTTCAGTGTAACATTTGCATAAGAGGGGGACCTCAGCCCAGCTTGGTAAAGCAATCAGTGGGTGTGTGCGCGCATGCACGTGCAACATGCACGCGTGCACAAAAATAAGCCACTTGGAATCCATAGACATTTATAATTCATAGGAGCTAAGTATTATGTTCTAGAAAGCATAATGGTACAATTATTTTGGGGACCACAAGAATGAGAGGAGGCTCGATGGTGCTGTTTGTGTGTGTGTGTGTGTGTGTGTGTGTGTGTGTGTGTGTGTTTGTGTGTGTGATGTGTGTACTCAGGCAGCTTGAAATGGATATGAATGAGAAATGCATTCCTGAGATTAGCTAAAAAAAGTACCATCTTTATTTCATCATAAAGTGAATCGATGTTTTGCTGCTTTTTACATGTCACGTGTTTCTACTTTGCAACAATGGCTAAAATCCTGTCATGCAAATACATTTGAATTTGAAATGGAGAGAGGAAGGTCAAGAGAAGTGCACCCGAGCCTCAATCACATGCGTGGCCTTGTGAGCGTGTTTACATCATGCAACAGGGGTCACAGAGGGATGTATGTGGCTTTTAAATATAGACATGACACCAGACCAAGTGGCAGCTTGTGTCTGAGGGAGTTTTAAACATGTCAAACACGACAATAGACCATCATGTACATGAGTGTGATGAGGTGCAGCAGAATCAAACCGATTCAAAGTCAAATCAATGTGTTAACGTGATTTATTTCCCATTTTCCCCTCTTTCCCCTTCATTTCCCATGATCCCATACTTCTTTTCACTCACTATCGGCCTCCGTCACTCTTTCTCTCTCCATGTCTTTGTCTGTCCGCCCCTCTCTTCCTCCTTCAATGCACACTTTGGTTCTCATTTGTTTTCTTTCTCTGTTGCCATCTTTCTCACTGTATCCCTCGCTCACTCTCTCTCTCTCTCTCTCTCTCTCTCTCTCTCTCTCTCTCTCTCTCTCTCTCTCTCGCAGAAAGGCCACCGGACGTGTTGTAAGTGGACAGATCAAACAGATCCCCGGTGCTGCCGCTGCTGCCGCTCATGCTAATTCCTGCCTGTCTGCGTATCCCGCCCCAGCAGAGGGTCAAAGACACACACACACACACACACACACACACACACACACACACACACACACACACACACACACACACACACACACACACACACACACACACAGCATTAATTAGACGAATGTTCTCTGTCCAACTAAATCTAATAAGGAGGCGATGGAGCTGGTTTCCCGCTGCAGTGTAATGAGTGAATGCACCTTTCAAAGGCTCTAAAACAACTTTAGTCATGAGCGCCTCTGACCTGAATATTTATGTGGAGCTGCAGAGCAAAACTGAGTTAATGTGAAACATCAGGTGCCATCTCGGCTTCTTCAGAAATACAAATGACCTCTTCTGTTTTTAGAAAAAGCAGCGTGACTCAGTGCTGCTCCAGTCATGATTGGGCTGAAACAGAAAAAAGAGGCTTTTTTTAGTCTCTAATCCTCTGAGGACGGGGGATAGAGGAAAGTGCTGACTTGTGTTTCGTGAAAGAGGCGAAGAATCTCCAAGTTTGGCAAGGTGAAGGTGAGGGGATAAACACAGAAAACTGTCAAACAGCCACATAAACATCACAATATCCATGGGCAGAAGCAGTTAATCCTACATTTATATATATATACACACTCCTGGTTTGTCAAAGTCGAAGCCTTAAGCCTGAGTGGAAATGTGGGTTTTATTGATTTAAACATTTTCCTCTCGGCTTCATTTCCTCACTGCCTACCTGGATTAATGGGGCTACCTGGTAATCTGTTGCCACACAGATGGCTCGGCAGGGTGACAGCTACCAGGTGGATACACGGCATATGCCAAATTACATGCTGAGTGTGTGTGTGTGAGGGTGAGGGTGGGTGAGGGTGAGGGTGAGGGGGGTGCTTTAATGTTTCCCGACCAAAGCTGCTTTTGAACACAGGACTACTCTGGTACTGTAAGGATTGAGCTTTAACTTTGATAAAAAGATTAAAACAGGCAGGTCTTCATACACAATGTCACCTCTATGCCGGTGGCGCTTAGACCACATGTCTCTGCAATAAACTGCAGCCATGACTGGGCCAGCTGAGGACACGGGTCATGGATGTAAACACCGTTATACATGCAGACAGATGGAGACAAGTGCATCGACTCTGGTACAGATGCTCCTGGCAAAAACGGAGATGTTTGGAAACGATGACACTGTTGTCTGTTGTGCTGTTAAATTCGGATGCGGAGCCAAAACGCTTGTGTGGACTATTGAAAACAGTTGCATGGATTGTAGCCTGAGATTCTTAATCACGGCAATTTCTTCTGCAGATTTGACCTTGAGCTTTTGGACGGACAGCAGCGACACTGTTGGTTCACGTGAGGACGGATCAGCTGACCAACGGCTCCTTCTGTCTTCATTTAACGGAGCGATCCAACACACACACACACACACACACACACACACACACACACACACACACACACACACACACACACACACACACACACACACACACACACACACACACACACACACACACACACACCATGCTCACCTCACTTGACTCAGCCGGCCAACTCTCCATTATTTCCTTCAACTTATATTAAACACACTCCATCAGGGTTGTGTCAGCGGGGTCTCATTTTAAGCTTGAGAGCTCAGCGCTGCTCTGTGGCAAAGGTGATGTATTCCCCATTTTATTCTCAGTTTCATTTCATTTCACTCCACTGAATTAATCATTAGGCAGTGATGGCTTTGTTTATTGAGACGAGAAACACTGTAGCTCCTGGGACATGGAGCTGTTTTTAAAAAGAATTCCTGAAACAAGTAAAAACCTAGTTTGGCATTAACCTGTTCCCTAAGTTCTGCTTTGTTATCATATGTTATTACAGCTACGTTTTGCAGACTGAAGAAACCTAAATAATTAAGCAAACATCGCTGAGTGCACGGCTTCATGCTCATAGGCAGCGCAGTGAGACGAGTTTTAGTTTCAACAAGCTGGAAATTTCATTCGATTCTATTTCCACTATCAATAATTAAGACAATGCAGCTCAACGTGCGTCCACCGCGGCCGGAGAGCTGAGACGCACACGTACACATTGATCAGTTAATGTGATTAAAATGCATCTGATCAAGTCATCACACACACACACACACAGAGCGAGAGAGATCAACATCTGCTGCCTGCTTGTGTCTGACAGTGATTGTGGGATAGTTGCATGTGGGAATTTTGATAACCCTCATTTGGAGAAACCGCTGCCAAGAGTATCGCAGTCAAAATCATTTTAAATTGCAGCCTGTGCTTTCCCCCCCTGGCTTAATAGACACGGAGTGTGTGTGTGCACATCATTAGGTGTGTGTGTGTGTGTGTGTGTGTGTGTGTGTGTGTAATGTGAGTGACACTGATGTGAGATGAGCCTCCAGCAGCAGGGAGCTCCATGTTTCTCTCTGGCCCTGTTCAGACCTGGTTTTAACATCTGTCCGGGGTGATCCAATGACAAGTGGACAGCTCTAAGTACAGTTTTATACACACTTTATAGAAAGATGGACGACACGTCTCTACTTCCTCCCACTGGACAGAAATGAAGCCCAAATATCCTGCATACAAACGCTGCCATTTTACCACTTGGAGCCAGAGAATGAATTCTTCATTTGTTATATAGTTTGACAGTCATGACACAAATAAATAAATATAGGACAACACAACAATTACTTCCTTTAAATAGCTGTAGAAGTGCAGCCACTGTTTGTAAAATACGGTCGACGTTGCTGTTTTGCTTGTGGGACAGTGCAGGACAACTGCTGCTCTGGAGCGACAAAGAAAAAGAGATTTATCAGAGTGAAACTAAAATACTTTAGCAACTTGGTATCGGATCTGTACATAGATTTGCATTCTCAACAAGGACCAACCCAGCATTTCTGGCAGTATCAGAGGCATTTCCATATTTTTATGCTAAAATCGTGTTGCATTGTAGACTGAGCTGTAGAAACGACTTACAAAAAACATTTTACACGAGTAAATCTCTTAATTTCCAGCAGAATCTTGGAAATAAGGTGAAGTACTTGTTTGCAATTCAAAAATCGACTCTAGCTTATTTATCGTCATTCTCTTAAATCATCGGGGAAAGCTTATCAAAGTGAAAAAATAAAAAGTTAAATATGAGGAGTGACCTTCCAGAGGGAGGAAGGCTTATGTTTTTGTCCACCATTCCAGGGAAATGTGATCCCTTCCCCTTCTCCCCCTGGGAACATGCAGTTGTACTCTGAGCTATTTAGCTCTGATGTCGACTCTCTAATCCAGAAGGGAGAGTGCTACCTTATCCCCGGGGGTTACAATATCATCAGTGGCAGCACGTCGGGCGGGCGGGTCAAGAGACTGCGTCGTAACCAGGAGGTCACAAGAGAGAGGTTTGTTAATTTCCGACAACAAAACGTCCAGAGGCCAAACTCCAAAAATTCAAGAGAGGTTCGAGAGCTTTTGGTGAATATCAGAAAAGGGAAAAATAAAGGGATAAGGGATTTGTTTTAATCAGATTCATTTTGAAAAACATCTCCCGACTCATTTGAATATCAATAAATAAAATTGAAAACTATTCAAATATAAATAAAAAAAACATCTGAAACAAATACTTTAAATGCAAACTAAAGCTTTGTGTTCGCTCTGGACACAGAGAATGAGTCTCCAGCTGAATACAGATTATTTAGTCATAGTTAAACTTTGTCCTTGATTTTTGGGGATGTGCTTCATATTCATGCTTCACTCTCTCGGTTGCAAATTTGCTGCCATGTTTTTGTATTCATATACAAGTTGCAACCCCCCTGAGGAGCGTAAATGGACAAATCTACTGCGTCAGATTCAGTTTGTTTGACGGAACATGTGAAGCTTTTGTTCCAACTCCCTGTGCAAACTGGGTCTCGTCCTCGGTTCTTTTCCAAGCAAACTAAAAGATTTATGCACTCGTATTTAATGTCGACGCCGACACATTCATCTCATGCTGGCTATTTCCAGAACCTGCATCTGGTGGCCTATGTTGTAGAAATACTACTAATACTACGTTTTCATTGGTACAACATCTCTGAGCAGCTGTATTTCTGATCTCATCTTGGAGGAATACATTTGCTTCAAAACACGTCAGGCTTGATACCAGAGATTTCCACTGAAGCTGTGAACTCTCAGACGCCCATAACATGAATACTTTTCCCTTGCAGTACACGACACGTGTCAATATTTTGCAAAGTGTAAATGCAAACAGACATAAGCTGACAAGAGGGTCTGACATATACAAGCCAACGTAACGACCATAACTCCGGGATGAAACAACGCTGCAAAAGCTCGACAGGCTCCGGCTCCTCTCACCTCTGTGCGACGGCTGCGCTGCAACACATAAATTACTTTTGTCAAACTGACAAGGATCCAGCAACACGAACTGTACAAGCCTCTGCCAGAGGGAGAAAAATACAATGCTGCTCAATTAAAGGACGCGATTGGGGAAACCTTGAAAAGGGGAATACAAATCAAACCCTCAGAAAAGGTTTTCGGACCATTTTTCTAAGATTTCGCTTCTGACATTGACACATGTAACCAACCGGAATGCGTGCTGTTGACAGCATCACACTTTGAAGCATTAGTAGGAGGAGAAGAGCAATTTCATCCTCTATCTGGTTTAGGATCAACCAAGCTGCACCAACTTTCACACACTCACACACATCAGTTCCTGGGAAAACGATGAAAATGTCGCAATTTTTTTAATCTTTTATCTAATTTATCCGCTAAACCATGTCACGCTTAATGGGATAAGTCAGGTGCGTCAAAATTCTGCTCTAAATGATCCCCTATGTTGTGCCGTTTATTTGCATCTTGTGCAGATATAATATCAATACTAATACTGGACCAAAAGTCAAGTGATGCCCACATGAATGAAATCAGGCCAGTAGGTGATGTGGTGAATGAGCGAGGCGGAGGGGAAGGGGAATAATGAATGGCTGCTCATTCACAGATGTGATCTCCGCACATCCAATCTGTGAATGGGAGCAAAGCGGGGGATCACGGACTGAAATCACACACAGACTGTGATGTGATGAGTGGTTGACTGGGGAGGGGGCTGAGTCAACATGTTTCTGAATAAACCTTTTAGCTGCACGTCGCGTGACGCTCTCCGACGCCGGGATTTCTTCACGTTGAAGAGAAAAATCTACATAATTTGAGAAAAATAGTGTTCTCTTGCTCATGCTGAGCTCATCATTTGTTTATCTCATGGTATCGCACGTGCATGGAGGGGGTGCAGCTGAGCGAGACCCTCAATAAGGCAGGAATGAGGAGAGACGAGGGGGAGGAGGGAGCTGCGGAGTGAGGTGTTTGAGCAGGTTGGGGGAAGGGGGCTGTCAGACTGTTTACTCTCTGTTTGTGGTATCAAATAATGCCGCTGTGTGTGTGTGTGTGTGTGTGTGTGTGTGTGTGTGTGTGTGTGTGTGTGTGTGTGTGTGTGTGTGTGTGTGTGTGTATGTATGTAAAATCCATAGATCCAACATGACCCACATTCATCCACTGGCACCGTGCCTTTAAACTGTAAAACAGATTTCATGAGTACAAGGTGAGGTTACACTGGTGTATGTGCTGGAATAAATATTGTATATCAGACAGATACATGGGCGGACTGCTGCAGCTTGTGCAACGTGCATTCAAATGTTTCATCTGCTTTGCATATTGTTATAGTGCAAGCATGAAAGTAAAAGATAAATCAGGACGAAAAGAGACACCTTAAAAGGTCAAATCCAAATACTTGGGGAGGTGTCGATGAGATGGAATTTGAAGTTATTGCACATCAACACTTTATCTCCAGTTTCAATCTAAAATCTCTTCCCTGTCTCAAAGTGTTGCTTTGAGACAATTCAATCTGTCTGAATTTTGTTCCGAGGACACAAAAGAGTCTTGGGATCTCACAAGGACCTTTAGTATGTGCGGCCTCAACTCGTCACGACGACCTTCTGGGAGTAAATTACGTCCAAGATCTGAGACTTTAAAGAATGAACCGACAAGAACGGGGGTGGCCCCTGAAGGAATGGGTTATTGATCCCAGGGCCCTTCGTACAAATTAAGTGGGAGGTGTCATGACTTTCAGGACAAGCAGGTAAAAATGGAGCAGAAAACCATTTATCTGTCTGTGGACGCGACTGTTAATGTACTGTACCTCTATTAAATTATACAAAAGCTCATATAAATACATGAAAACAAGGATATTAGATTTAAATAATCAATAACATTAAATACAATAAATAGAATTATACAAACACTATAGGAAAATATTTTAATAGTAATATGTAATAATAGAGACCAGACTGAACATAGTGATTGTAGGAATGAGTCTTAAAAAGAAATGGCGGCTGCACTCTCCTTGAGTATTTCCCAACATTAAGAATCAGTGCATGAGATTCTGTGTCACCGAGTCAAACCCACTGACTCACACTCTGCCTCTGAGTTTCTGGATCGTGCGACCGGGTCCCCGTCGCCTGCTGTTCTCCAGCTACCAACCCCACAGGCAGAAGTGCCAGGAAGAATTTTAGAGCTGCGATGCTACATAATGGCTCTGTCAGTGGTTGCCAGGACAACACAGCGCTGTGCTGCACACGAGGGTGTTGGCAGACAGGAGGAAATTCATCTGAATAGTTCAGAGGAGAAAATGTGCAGGTTGCGATAGTGAGGTGTGTTAAAACGTGACTGGAGGAGCACAGCAGGAGTGTTTACTGTAGTTTGGCTTTAAACCACTAAAGTTTATAACGGCTCCTCTAAACCAGAGGTTGTGCAGCTGCTCCATCGAAGAGACTGAGAATAAATGAGATCCTCTGTAAGGCCTGAACACTATAGAGGAAATCGAAGGCTTTCCCACAACACAAATCTGTCCCTGTCACTTTAGATTGAGAGTGGAGGACGGGCGGCTCGTTACGCTGCTGCTCTCTGTCTCATGAGAGCTGAGGAGAACGAACTGGACTGAACTCCAAGTCAGCCAAGAAATTCCTTTTCTCTTCATTTGCAGCAACAAAACGAACATTGAAGATAAATAGTAAATAGGAAGATAGATGATAAATAGAAGATAGAAGATAGATAGAAAATAGAAAATAGATAGAAGATAGAAGATAGAAGATAGAAGATAAATAGAAGATAGATAGAAGATAAAGGTAGAAAATAGAAGATAGAAGATAGAAGATAGATAGAAGATAGAAGATAGAAGATAGAAGATAGATGCCTCTTCACTCGCTTCATCCCTCAGAGTGACTTGTCAAACTTTACACTTGTCAAATCCTCTCCATCCCTCTGTCTCATTTACGTCTTCTCTCTCACTTTGTGCCACCTGAGCCGAGCCTGAGAATGTGAGAGCTTATCTTGTTTGCACAGCGGTGGATCTATGAGAATTGGTTTTGCACACATAGCTTCCTTCCATTGAACTCAGGTCCCTCCAGGCGAACAACCAAAGTCATATCATCATCAGTTATCATGTGCAGCTTGCTCTGAGGCGATAGAGCCTCGTTGACTAGTTGCTTGTTATTCTTAAGAGATGCCCACAAAGCATAGGGCGGCATTTGCTGCCAGAATAATGTCCACCATAAAGACACTTTAAACTGGTTTCTATTGGCGTGGATCTGACAAATCTGTTTGAAAGTGTTGTATAACCAATATCTACACTTATTGTCACCGGTGTAAGTTAACGAAATTGGGAAACTTGTCTTTCTCTCTTTAGTCTGTGTACCTGTCCCTCACAATCTGTTATAGACATTGATTTAATCATAATGTGGGAGAGATGGTGGGTTGAGTTTTATTTTTTTATATTTCTGACAGTGAGCAACGATATTTTAAAGACAAGAGGGAAACAAGGTAATAATCTCAGCGAGCATCACTGAAGCGCAACATTAATCTATTTATAGCGTGACATTTTCCGTCGTACTTGCTGCTTGCGAGCGAGCGAGCGCATTAACTGCGCACTGAGCTCAGGGATTTCTTGATTCTGCTCTTTATCGTGGAAAAGCAAGACACTGTAATTATTCAGTTTGAATATCTGAACGCAGATAGATTGAGTGTTGCTGAGTAAATAAATGCCGGGCTGGTTAGAGGTGTTTATTTTCACTTAAGACGAGGATTTAAATGCTTAATCGCCGATTTATTTGCAGCGCTGACGGCGAGTATTAGCGAATAAGAGGCTGTCGATTAGGAAACATTGACTGTTTGTTGCAGCACTGAGCAGAATGAGATGTGAGACAGGTGGACAGCTTGTTGTGTTATGAGAACAGATCATCCTCACCGTGCACATCAAACTGTTCAAGGCTGTTTCACTGTCTAATTACATAGTGAAGCATTAGCATTCACACAGTGTTAACAACCACAGGGTTTTTTCTTTACAAGACCTTGCCAGAGGGAAATAAATCCTGAAACCATCATCTGGCATAGCTCTCCAGTATTTACTGTGAGGCCACACAACAGAGCCACTTAGTCACTGAATGAAATAGAGAGGAGGGATTTTAGGTCTTTTCCTTTTGCTCCTAATTGCAGTTTAAGCAGATGATGCTCTGTATGGACGTCCCGTTCTAAATTTGGATTAAAACTCCTCAGTCTACAGGATCAATTGGCACAAAGAGATTTTCATGGACGAGGCACAAGTGGAATCATGGAACACACGTCTGCAGGAGTAGCAGGGTGAATAAAGACGTTTAATAAGATTAACATGGTAAAGGTTATGAAGGCTCATATATACACTTATCTATTCTAAATATGTTTGTACATTTGTCCTTTGAATGTTTACTTGCTTCTTTATGAGTCGATCAATTTATTCCTACACGCATTAGTTTTTATTTAAAGTTTTTTCTTGTCTTCATGCTTCTAAAACACATCACACACCACCCACACACTCCCTCCCTCACACACACTGCATTATTGTATGTGTAACGATGAATGCCATATTCTCCGTTTCTTTCATGCAGTCACAGTTTTTTTTTTTACTCGTTGGTCTCAAATGGAAACAAATGCATGACTGTGTGGGATGATGACAGAAAAACGCATCGTTTTGTCTTTCCCTGTGTTGCCTGAGTTAAAAAGAGGCACAGTTCAGATAATATCTCTGGGTTATCATCAAATACATAACCAGAGCTCACATTATAAACAGTTTAGCCTTAAGCTATTTAGGCCTCAATGAACGCTGTGATAAAAATACTTACAAAATCAGGAGTCTCTTTGCATTTCTACTAAAAAACTGCATCTGTCACAGTGATGTTACAGATGATAGACGCAGTCTGAGTAAAGTCGCTCAGTAAACAGCTCAGCATCGAAATGTCACAAGCACAGCAGCTTTTTTTTTTTTTTAACGACAGCTACTTCTCCAGCAGAGGTCGTGGAGATATGTGCACCGGACGGATAAAGGACCCGAGTTTTAGCGAAGGCGCGAATCATAAAGCATTAGGAGTGCGCTCAGAGATTGTGCTGACAAGCCGGAATCTCCTTCACGGACTGTAAAGGACGGCAGGCGATGCGTTTATGAAGACCCCGGGTCATAGGATTAAAAAGAAGGAGATTGCCTCACACAAACCCCCAGTGGTCCCACCGAGAGGAGCGACAGGAGCAATCAGCTTCCCACAATGACATTTCCCCTGGAATTCCAATACAGGACTTCAGAGATAGGGGTTGAGAGCTGAATGTGTGTCTGTGTGTGTGTGTGTGTGTGTGTGTGTGTGTGTGTGTGTGTGTGTGTGTGTGTTGGATAAGGACGAAAGGACAGAAGAAGTTAAAATAAAACCGTTTCTTAAATGGCTACTTCTAAATTTTTAATCAAAGTATATCTCTTGTTGTTTTGCTCCTAGTTTTCATTCCTGCATTGTTTCCGTTAAACGTTTTGTTCAAAATAACACATGCAGCACAGTTTGAGTCTTTTCCACTGGAGCTGCCTCCTTCGTCTATTGATTATTGTACAGTTTATAAATAGTTACACCCATGTCTGATATCCAGTGACATACCAGGATGTTAAGATCTCACATGTATTCGTCTCTAGTTTCCATGATTACAAGGCGTGTAAGCATCTTTTCAGGTCAAAGCCTGACCTGCAGTGTGGTTTATCGTACAGCCACGCTGGCTTGATGCAGAAAGGAGATCACGGGGAGCGCTGTTCTCGGTTAAAGCAGGTGTATGACCTTCCCTGGAGAAGCTCCGAGCCAGGTGAGAGGAAAACACTGAGGTAATTAAAGCCACAGGATACAGAATGGTAATGAGGCCTTTTCCCCCGCCGCAGGGTCTGACAGTCAGAAGCCCTACGGCTCTTTTTATCCCATGTCTCCAAGGGCCGGCCAGCGGAGGCAGGGCGTTCGGCCGCCATTGATTTCCCCTCTGCGATGCACCGGTTTTGAAGATCAATGCAACATGAAAGTATTCGTGTCCTCATTAATGCTGTTTGCTCAGCGGATCAATGCAGACTGAACGTCCCCGCCCAAGCTTGGCTCCGCTCACAATACGAGAGCCTGGAGAGGCATCAGGCCCGTTATGGTCAAGTACTTAAATTCTTGACCTGGCGAGTCGCGCAGTAAAATAGACTCCATTAAGAATAAATGTCCTCCATTCAAAACACTAAAAAACTAAGAGTGCGTCTCCTCCTGAAGTTTGTGCCGTGTTCCTTAAAGCCTAAAAACAACATGTTTGCTTAATTAGCTCCACAAACATCCCCACAAGGTTTCAACACAACATTATGTTGTTGTTCACTAATGGTCCCTGCACGCTGGTTTTTAATCACAGACGATTTAGAGAATGTGTCTTGAAGGTGTTTCAGCTGCATTTCTACCACCAAGTTCCTCAAAAACAACGATAAAACTTCTTAGAAAGTTCCCCTCCAGTTAAAATACATAATGGTAGTGTTATCTAACTAAATAACTAACTAATGCATTGTCACTCTCAGGTTAATGTAGTATTTCCCTCTGGAATATATCCAAGTATTTACTACAGAGTATTACGACTTTCCACTTCTAATATTATGACTTTTTTTCTCATTAAATTATTACTTTATTCCTGTAATATTACGACTTCTTCCTTCCATCAAATGACAACTTTATTCTCAAAATCTCAAATACTCCGTCATGAGGATTAAAGTATAAAATTTGGTATTTGAGTAAAGTGTCTTCTTTGTGAGGAAACATGAAGAAGCCGTACCAGGACAGGATCTCATCCGTATCGCACTGGACCACAGGAGAAATATTCATGCTCGTCTAAAGTCCAGTAGAGACAATATAAACAAAGGCATATTGACGTCTTGGGGGACAAACACTGAAACACGACGTTCCACCTTGAAACATGAGCAGGCATCTGCACTCTGCTTCTTCTCTGCAACTTTATCTCACTCTCTCCTCCACCTTTGACCCCCCCCCCACATCTATGTCTCCAGGGATACTATCATTTGTAACCACGAGCCGTTTTCAACCCAATCTATTTAGCCTGGCTCCCTCTGTGTTTTCTATACCTGCATGACATTGAATCAGTCACGCACACGCACACACACACACACACACACACACACACACACACACACACACACACACACAAGGGATGTGCATTTCCATCACCGAGCTCGATGCAATTCAGATCTCAGAGCAGTGCCGACAATCTGATGCATACATAAGGCAACTACTATAATTCACCCCTATTGCAATGCAGTGTGATTCCCCATGATTTCATTCCACACCATGTAATTCCACGTGGAACAGATTGTTTCATTTTATTCCCCTGGTTCCTCCCGCGCAGACTGAAAATCATCAACCAATTAAAAATGTTCACTTCCTATCATTTGTTTTTCCGCAGCTCAGCGCGCATCTCATTTATTCTGCTTCTGAAGAACATTTGATCTCACAAACAGGCTTTGTAGTGCAAAAACGTCTAAAGATAACAAACCCAGGCGTGGATTTCTTTTCTCCTTGAATCAGCTCTTCTTCCCTGTTCTCTGTCTGCAGTTACACTTTTGTAACCTCACACATTTAGCAGTTGCTGTAACTACCGTGCTGCTGGCTCTGCACATCGCGGAGGCACAGACTTTTTCACAGATTCTGTGTGTGTTGTCAAACTGTCCAAACGTTTGATTTCGGTGGAACTTGACGCTCTTCCTCCTTCATCATCAACCGTGACTCACCTCCAACTCACACGAGACTTGGCGGGGAAATGAGAATTGAGATGGAGGAAGGAAGGAATCCATCAAATGGTGCACGGCCTCTACTAATGATTATAGGCAACAAAACTAAATCTGATTTTAATGATACAAACATGATGCATTCTGTGTTCATCCCAAACTGTATCCGAGTATCGATGATCTTAAACTTAAATGTTCATATCATGATTATAACAACCAAAATCATCACAGTTATCGGTCCTGAAAATGTTCTGATTCACAAACTGAAGTAATTCCACAAGCTACTATATTTAAATATAGTATATTTCCTATTAATAACGAATCATAAAAAAGCCAACAACATCTCAAATGTGCAAAACTGTTATTTTCAGAACGACACCATCGAGCTGAAATGCTGCAGAATGTCTCAACTGCATTTGTCCTCATATACAGTCGAGTGGACATAAGACAAAAATCTTTAATAATCATTGATCCAAAGCTTTTATAACATGAATCCCCCAGACAGCATCTTGTTTCATTACCTATGACAACGTCTGTTAGGAGAAATACGTTTGACCCCCACTGATACAAAGCAATATTTAAGTGTAGTTGATTTTACACACACACACACACACACACACACTGCAGTATCACCAATCACTAAACACAATAAAACCTGATGGCTTATTTCCACTGTGGTCCTACACCACACACCACAAAGCACATGTGGTTATAAAACCATTAATCCTCATATCTGCCATTATAACTGCCTTGAACATTATGCAAGGAGGCTTGTCTAAATACATATGCCTTTGTCAGAGGTCACAACACGAACTCTGCCTCAACCTGCACAGCTGATGTGACGGATTTAAACTTTCACTCCGCAGCTCTGCTTGTAACTCATCAAAAACAAAAGCAGCTGTCATATCGAGTCATCATCTGCATGCAATATGCATCAGCAGCATGCACACGGCAGGAGATGATCCAAACGAAACACAGTCATAGAAACGTGTCAGGTTTCTTCCTGGAGACGTTGAGAACACTATCTTCATGTTATTCTTTAGGGAAGTGAGCTACATCCTATCCAGCGCAGGCTAATGAACATCTTCCTCAGTCGTGCAGCACTTGCATCACTTCAGAACTGGACTTCACTGCTGAGGAAACCATCACAGCTGCTCCCCCCCGGCCCCGGGGTTCCAAATGGGTGCACTCTGTGATTTGCTCCTGCAAAATGTTCTAGATAGAGCCGAGCGAGGAACTAAAAATTGCCTCCTGTGCACCCAGAGTGTTAGGACATAACGTAAAAGTCACTTATGCAGATGGGTCTGCAGGATTCGCAGTGTCACAAGGCAAAAGGTGCAAAACAGAGCAAAACAGGATGATTACTTTTTAAAGAGGGGGTGAAAGAGCGGCAGTAGTTCAGACAGCGTGCAATTTAAACCGAGACTGCATCCGCCTAATGTCATGTGCTTGTTCCTGCCACCTGAGCCCCCCCACACACACACACTTAGCCACTCACCATCCTTTCGGTGGTAGGTGATCTCCACCTTGCGCTCCTCTGAGCCCAGCAGCGCCTGGGCCACTTGGGCCACAGAGTGCCGGCTGGTCAACTGGCCGTGCAGGAAGTCACACGTGCACGGCTTCTGCATAACGTCCGGCCGGGAGAAGCCCGTCATCTCGCAGAAGCCGTCATTACAGTAGATGATGGCGCAGTTCTGCACCCGGGCATTGGCTATGATGAATTTCTTATCTGAGGGGAGAATGGAAGCAGAGGATCACATAAACATGACTCATTTACTTTAGGGAATCACTGGTTATATGATGTCACACATTAAAACCGACACATTAAGAGGGAAAAATTAAAAGATCACAAAATATAACAAGTGCAGTGGGTGTGTGTAATGGGTTTAAATGGGATTATCCTCGATTAGATGCCTTAATAGTGACTCTAAACTCCTCTGGTGAATAAAAAATGAAACTTTATGGGATGTACTGTACACAAATAATTCCTATGAGGAGGGTGAACGTAATATAACAAACATAATAACATAATAAAATGTAAAGAAAGATGTAAAACACCGATTTTATGGCACAACTGATGATTTTGCATCCACTAAGTCTCCAGGATAGTGCAAATTATATATGAAACTTTCACACAACTGGAAAATGTTAAGGTATAAAGTAATTTAATATATTATTTAGAGCAAATATAGAGCAAATACAAATTTTACTGTACAGGTTATACTGTTAAAATATACTTGCTATGAGTGGGGTGGCCTTCTATTTGACATTTTATTCAAAACTAAATAAAATGTAGAGAAAGATGTAAAACACAGATTTAAAGCACAACTGACTCACTAATCCAGTGATTAACAAATTAAACTTAATAGGTTGCACTATTCATCACAACTGATGATTTTGCATTCACCAGATTTACGAGAGATTCACATAACCTGAGCTTTTATTAAGGGGGGTTTAAGGTACATTATGGGATAAGATATTACAGTAATTTAACCCTTAATTATTTCTGATAAGCAGCTTTCATATGAGATAAAGCAGGTGTTAGATAAGGTGGCAGGTTAATTCTACTTCTAATGACTTCCACGCACCTCTGACGTGCAGTTTCTTATAAGAAATCTAAGCATTGTGAGCCTGGTTGTGAGGGAGCGAGCCTGAGGTGGTTTCCTGGTGGATAAGTGATGTGAGGATGCAGCAGGAGAGACACAAAGAGCGCAGGAGAGGTACTCACTTTGTCCCTCGAATTTACGAATAATTACTCCCAGGAAGGTGTTTTGAGGGGCAACATGACCCCTCCGGACCGGCATGGTGCTGCTCCAGAAGAAAAACACAGGGATGGATGGAAAATATTTGGCTGCGCACGGGAAAACCAGCCTCTCCAAATACAAAAAACACACCAAGTTCTAGCGGGTGCCAGGCGCAGCCATGCAAAGGGGGGCTCCCCGGTTCCTTTGTCACCAGTCAGTCATGCTTGTCAGCGGGGAAAACCTCCCTCTCTCCCCCGTCGGACCGGAGCCGTTTCTCCCCCTTTATTCCAACTTGTCCCCGCCGGAGCGCATCGCAGCAGCTTCCCCCTTCAGACGTGGAGCTGCAGCCGTGCGCACAGAAGAGTCGTCGCGCCGCCGCTTCAGCATCGCTCCTCGAAAGCGCCGTGCACGTGGACGTAGGGGCGTGCGTGTGCATGTGCGTGGGTGGGTGGTGTCTGAGAAGGAGGAGGAGACAAGGCATGCCGGGTAATGTATTACTGTAACGCGTTACTTTACTACTCCCGGTTTTGTGCCATGCGCAGGTACATTTACGCACAGTTTTATTACTGTGTAATCTATTCACCACTTTATTTAGCCCCCATCACACACAGCTTGGAACATTAGATCAATAAGTACAGGCTGGTTTATGTTAGAAACATAAAACTGATAAAAGTGCAGTGGCCCTGACGTGCAAATCAATACGGCACTTTTCAAAATACAACAAATAAGAAACCACAACAGCAAATTAACTTAATTCCTGCTGTGTTTTGTTAGTTGCGAGCGTGCTTTGTTATTTGGGATTGTGTTTTCTTACTTGTCCCTGTGTTTCGTTATTTACGGTTGTGTTTTTCTATTTGCTTTTTGTGATTTGCACTTCAGGGCCACCGTGTAAAAACACAGGCAGTGATCCTCATATTAGAATTTGCATTTTAAAGAATCCAAAGGAGCAGAACAACAGTGTAGGTGACAAATGTCGACTCGGGATAATCAAACATTAACATGACACACTGATGACTGATAACTTGAGTTCACACCTGTGAGTCTTTCTGAGTCACACACCCTGTGGTGCTGCTGAGAGACGTCAGAGCAGCTCAGGTGTATCACTTGTCTCATTACCGGTGAGGCCCCCCCCCGGCCACGGGTCTGTTGGACGGACATGTTTTAAATGTCTTCCGTAGCCTCAGGTCTCAGCTTTTTATAGTTAACTCTCCATCACAGAGCAGGGAGTGAGACAGGAGGAGGAGGAGGAGGAGCTGACCATGGTGCTGAGATCAGATCACACTCACTTATACAGGGTGGCAGGTCAGGATTAGTGCCCTGCTCAGTGACACTATCTATCTATCTATCTATCTATCTATCTATCTATCTATCTATCTATCTATCTATCTATCTATCTATCTATCTATCTATCTATCTATCTATCTTTCTATCCATCCATCCATCCACTGGATAACATACAGATTCCTGCAGTTGCTTTAGATCATCTAATAAATGGTATTTATAGAGACACGTTGTTCATGGACACTTCTGTGAGACTTGAAATTTTAGCCTTTGTGTACCTGCAGCCCCGTTACTGTGTTCAAACAATTATCCCTCTCTTCTTGTTTCCCCTCCCCGTGTCTCTTTCACTGTCTCACTCACTCTCAGATAAAAACCCAGCTGAATTCATAACACAGCAAATATCTCCTCTGAAATGATCCCAAATCCGCCAGCTTTACACCACAATTCCCCCGGTGAAGGCCGTTTACATTGCTTAATTTTCACTTAATAATTCATTACACCTTTAACAGCATCTAAGGGATAAAACCTAATTTCCTTCTCTTACCGTGACTCATAAGCCTGGCCGGTTTCATAAGAGGCATTAAACAGATAAGTGATGTTCCAGATAAATGGAAAGTAAATACAGTTTTATCTGTTTATAGGCGTCGGTTCCCATAAACCACTGAGCTTCCTTGCCAGTAGCATCTGGCAGGAGATATTCAAGTAACGTGTGGAAACAGGAAGATGTGAGCATCCTACTTTTGCAAATCTCCGAAAATAATGATCATCTGCAAGTGACTTTTAAGTATTTCTGTAGTGTTCGGGTGAACGTGATTTCATTTTGGTTTGTTTCAAGTGATTTAAACTTTAATCAAATCATTAACTATAAGTTTTCTGAGCATCAACTGTTATATTTAACTTTTTAATTGTTGGGTTTTAGAAATAACACTAATGCAGAAAGAAGACGTGTGATAAAAAAAAGAAGAAAAAATGTCTTTTACCTCAAGTTCGTATCCGGGAAATTTTGGCTTCATTATTGGGGAGTGTGAGAAAACGTCACCACTTTGAAGCCAACATAAGAAATGGCAGCAGGTGCATTTTTCCCTGCAGGGGAATCAACTTATTGGCCACAAGTTTTTGTTAAATTTAACAGATTTTATTGTTTTTTTGTGAGTGTGGCTCGAGGGGCAAAAACAATTAAGTGTGTCCGTAGCAACGTCTCGGTTTGAGCCAGGATGGATGTTTCTCTGTGGGTTGTCGTGGGACGGGGCTAAGTTGAAAAAGGGATAGAGCTGCAGCAGTCTCTTTATAATTGGAGCCGAGTCAGCAGATGAGTGATTACAGCGTTGCCCTTTGGGATCATCAGCATCATTATGATGTATTGGAGGAAGAAAAATGGTTATTAGTGTGGAGTCTAACCTTGCCTTGGGCCCTGCTAATTAGGTAGACTACCAAACACTGTCAGCCGGTGACAAACTGTCACTCTTTCAGCGAGGAGGTCCAGATTCAGCGCCGCATGTTGTGAGTCTTGAGCTTGTGCTTCAACCGTGGTTCAAGCCCTCTTCACAGCAAACATCCATCCTGCTGAACCGTCCTGAATTCCCACCAGCTCCTGAGATGTTTAGTCAAATGAGAACTTCTCTCTCCGACCAATACATCAACGCATAATTCCGCCTCCAGCTTCCACTGCAAAATCGTTGTGCAGAATTCACACATGCTGCTAAAATAGCCCCGGTCTACTTTCACCTCACACGGGATTTAAAGCTCAGGACCAACAAGGGGTTCATTCTCCTGCTTTTGTGAGTGTAAGAGCGCCAACACGGCCACCGACAAATCAGTAGTGATTTCCCCTGGTAGTTGTAAAGGATCCCTATTACTACCAGGCATTTTCTCTGACCTTAGCCCAGGAGAGAGGCTCAGGGCACTATTGCCTCTGCAGCAGTCATTAAATAAACCCTGTGCAGCCAAATCCACTCAACATCAGCTCATTCATGGCTTCAGAGAGGGACACGCAGCATGTGTGTTTGAGGGTATGAATATTTATATGGGCCTGATTGTGTCTGGAGCATCTGGATATCCCTCTGCTGCAAGGTTCTTAAGAGCCGCTCTGCAGGTTTGTTTTCACACTGCAAACGAACCGAACCATGGTTCAGTTTGATCCACACCGAGACCCTCTCTTTGATATAGTGATAATGATGACGCTACGACAGCATTGCACACCCATACCAGCCCTATTAGCGTGTTCCTCTGTGAGAAAATAACTTCCCTTCCGTGCATCAGCCTTTAGCCTCCTCACTGTTAGTGCTCCTGTTGCTGGGAGTGTTTTTGAAAGGAGAATATCCGCCCATAAGCCTGACTATCAGCTCTGTTGGTCCATTCATTTTTAGCTTAATCTGTTCAGTATGTGGAGCAATTTAGATCGGGCGGCCGGGCCTTGGCCCCTAATCCACAGATCACTCCGGGGCGAATGGCTGCCTACACCCAGGAATGACCCTCTCCTTTCTCCCCACGTCTATTTGTGTCTGGTTTTGTTTTCGTTGGCCCCTGAACTCCAGCTCTGACTTAAAGCCAGGACAAGAAAATGGTACAAGGCGTGTCCACCATCAGAATGATCACAACTGCATGAACACACAACCGAAGTGTCAGGAAATGAGGCAGGTAGAGTTCAAGTAACAAACAGATGAAGAATAACAAGAAAGTCATGCTGTGTCTTATTGTTGTCAGTGCAGTCACTCATCCGTGTTTTGTCCCAGACTTTTTCCACAGCTGGCCCCTTCCACAGATAAATGTCTCACCTTTCCTCATCTGCCTGTCTTGCTATCTTTCGGGAGCTCTGCGGTTCATGGGAACTACGCGCTGGGGACGCAGTGTTGGCGTGTCAGCGATAACCCACGTGTCACCCCGAGATATCGCCAGCGGCTCTCTGTGTACGCGGGGCTTTGTCTTCTGTCAGTGTCGCCATCACAGCTAAACGCCTGTGACTGCACAGCTCATCGCCACAGAGAGGTGTCATCCCAGAGATGTATCACGCTGCACATGTCCCTGTCTCTTTGTTGGTCCACTCGAGGTGCCAAAGGAGAGTGATTCTGACTCAGTGTAGTGTGTATGTGTGTGCATCTCTTTGTGTTTGTGCTTGTATGGCCGCACAAAGCTCACTTTAAATGCAGCGGAGGGAGCAGTAGCCAATTTGTAGGGGGATGAGGGCGGATACTGTCCCCTTTAAACCAAAATGCCCAACTATCATTTGATCAAATTCTTATTTTAGTGGAGGCTTGTTGTCCATATCATTTACACACGTCCTAGGCCAGGTCTCAGATCAGCTCCTTGTGTCCGATCCTACCACCAAACCCATGAGCATAGCACTCAGTCCTTTACTCTATAGTGACTCATGCTGACAGACTTGTAGGTAGATGGCGGTAATGCACCTTGACGTTGGGTGCTAACCGCCAATAAACCGAACAAAGAAGAAGAAAGACCTGTAGGGATAGGAAAAAAGTTTTCATTTATTTATTTATTTTTCATTCTTTTAGGGACTTTTACAATCAGCACCTAAAGAAAACTGTGTACTGGCTGACGAGCCCATGAATTACAGTAAATCAAACCAACAATCCTTTCATTATATTGATCACTATTTATTTCTACTTCTTCTTGTTCTTCGTCTTTGTTCAGTTTATTGGCGGATGTCAACCAACACCAACGTGCATTACTGTGTCTTCTTCTTCTTCAAACTTCTGAAGAATGCTCAATTCCCCTTATTTATTTCTAAATTTATTATATATACATATACATACTATGCCCCACACACCCCACACACCCCACTGTTGCTAGAATCAACAGGGATCAGAGAAAGGAAAGCCAAATCATAGACCCCAGATCAGAGCAGTGGCATACAAATTTATCTTAGTCATCAAAGCCCTACCTACCTACCTACCTACCTACCTACCTACCTACCTACCTACCTACCTACCTACCTACCTACCTACCTACCTACCTACCTACCTACCTACCTACCTACCTACCTACCTACCTACCTACCTACCTACCCAAGCGTAAGCAGCCACAAAGGGTACGTCTTGGACCTTCATCCACCAGGAGGGTTAAGGAAGCTGAGAGCGACGGGCAGCTCAAGGGGCTGAACTTTGTTGAAAGTATCCTCAGTGAGCTGACTCCTGAAACTCTTCAGGATTTGATCACACAGCTGAAGACACTGCACCTGTCCACTGAGGAGAGTCTGAAGGAGGTGGTGAACCTGGTTGGTCAGATGGTCAGACCTAACTGCTCTGGACTCGATGCCAACACAAACAACATGACAGAGGAAGAAAAGAAGACCATGCCGTTGACGTATGCGGACGTTGTGCGAGAAGGAACGACCTTGCAGAGTAGTCCGGCTGCAAATAAGCCGGCTGTTTCTGTGATGCCTGTGAGACAAAAGGCTTCATCTAACCTGAGAAGTAAGAGGGGACTCGCTCAAGTCAAGCCTGAGCAGCCACAAAGGGTTACAACTGCATCTTCATCCACCAAGAGGGTTAAGGAAGCTGAGAGTGAGGAGCAGCTCAAGCACAAGAGGCTCAGCTTTGTTGAAAGTATCCTCAGTGAGCTGACTCCTGAAACTCTTCAGGATTCGATCACACAGCTGAAGACACTGCACCTGTCCACTGAGGAGAGTCTGAAGGAGGTGGTGAACCTCACCTTTGAGAAGGCGATGGTCAGACCTAACTGCTCTGGACTCTTCGCCAAACTTTGCTGCTGCCTCTCAGTGGTAAGTCACGCAATCCTTTTACACTGTACATATATAATCATATAAATATCACCATGTTTCCCAAGGAATGTGAGTTGAAATTGTCTAAACAATGTTTCTTTGTGGTTTTCTTCTTTTCAGGTCCAAGTCCCATCCACAGCTGATCCAACAGTTGTTGTCAGCTTCCAAGCTCTGCTTGTTGAGCACTGCCATGCACAGCATCTTTGGCAGTAATGACCTCAATGGGAAGAGGGAAACAACACTCAGTCACACAGTGAGCACCATTCAGTTCATGGGGGAGCTCTATAAGACATATATTCTGAGCCAGGCTGTCATGCACAGCTGCATCAAGGGACTTATAAATAAGCAAGATGCTGAGTCTCTGGAGAGCCTGTGTGAGCTCCTCAAGGTTATCGGCCAGGATCTTGAGGTGGTAACAGCCATGCGGGTCATGAATTCATACTATAACCAGATGGAGGTCATGGCAAAAGAAGAGAAGATGTCCCCCAGGATTTCCCTCATGTTGAAGAGCACAATTGAATCAAGAAAAAAGTCATTCTTAGGACTGAAACACTCTGAAGTTCCTCAGGCCAAAAATGACGCTCCAGGCTCTACTGCGTCGTCCAAGTTCACTGTGGATAAGAAACCACAGATAGAATTGGACCAAACTGCACAAGAAGAGACAACGATCCAGGAGGAGCTGGATGAAAGTGAGCCTGTTGTGTTGGTGGAGCCTTCAAGCTCTGCAAGGAAGACACAACAAAAGGCTCCGTCAAACCTGAGGAAGAAGACGAGTGGACTCACTCAAACGGAGCCCGTGGTTTTTGTGGGAGCTGCCTTCTGCAAAGAGTGGCCAAAGATTTATGTCAGTTTTGGATTCGCTGAGGACGAGTTTAAGACGATCGAGCAAAGAAAGAGCAAGGAGCACGGAGGTCATCAACATTGTGCCACATGAGAAGGCATCTCCACTAATGAGATGTCTGGAAAACATTGTGTCTCCCCAACCAGCTGGTTTGTTGATAGGAAAAACTACTCAAAACCCTTTAACAGGGTAAAAAGAAGGTAGAAACCTCAGAGAGAGCCACATGGGAGGATCCCTCTCCCAGGTGCAATAGATGCCACGTGTAATGGAGACGCTTTACTATTAGTCCCGCAATGTAAAAATCTTTGATGAGTTAAAACGCTGTTTGCGTGTGGACGAGAGAAAAACAACAAAAAAATAAAGTAAGAAAGGGAAAAAGCGAATTTCCATAAATGATAAAATATTCCATTTGCAGAAAGCCTGTTAATAAACTGCTCCCTCTTAATTGAAGGCTGTTTGTCTTTTATTATGTGAATATATCTGTGCATATATCTGTATGTGTCACTTACACCTACATCACCACCATGGTCAGGGTTTGTTTGTGTCCCTTACACTCCACCAGGAATTTCAATGTTTTTTTAATGCGTGTGCATGTACCCGTGCACGTGTGAGAATGTTGTCAGTTCACGACGGGTTGATGGCTTCAGATGGCCCTAACCATTAAGAGGTTATCCCTCGGGCCCTTCTCTGTGATGGCCCCACTCCTCCTGTTCATTATTGTGCTGTTGTCAAAACCTCTGGACGCTCTCCAGCCAAGTGAAGCCATCTCACCCCCCCGCCCCTCTCCTCCGATCTGTCTCTCGCTCACTCGCTCTCATTCTGTGCCAGCTCCACTGTTGGGGGGTTGATGAGGAGCCAAGGTTGCCGTGGTAACGTGTCCGACCCCTATCGCTGCACGGATCATCCCTTGGCTCAGTGTAACACACACACACTCACACAAAACAGACACAGGAGCCAACTTCTTCACCTCGGCCTCTTCAAGAAGGATTTTCCCTGTTTGATGTCTCGTTGTTTTCACTGCACTTTCTCTTCTCTTCGCTTCTCCTTCATCCGTCACCCGTGTGAGGAGGCTGAGGCAGCCAGAGAGCAGAGCTGCCGGGTCACACTCCTCTTTGGGATTTCCCATCATGCTTCCTCCACTGGCAAGGCATTAGTGTGAGTTAGTCGGTAACTGGCAAGAATCACATCCCCCAGGGGAGAATCGGATATGTGCAGCTGTCCGAGCAGCGGAGAGGGGTTTTCAGGATTGATACCTGTGCTGTGTAATGTAAACCATGCATACAGACAGCACAGGGATGCATGTACACTCACACACACTGCAGACAACAACGAGGTTATTTATTTACATGCGAAGTTGAAAGTCATCTATGCATGTCCAACATTAAATGGACAAGCTCTCAATGAAGCAACCAGAGACTACTTCTGAGGCTGCGGTGGACACAGACTCACCAACACTGAACAACGTAGCCTGGTCAGAGACATCTAGATTTCTGCCGAGGCTCCAGATGGTCGGCTGAGAGTTTGGCTGCAGAGGCATGAATCCATGGGCCCAACCTGCCGTGTGTTAACAGTCCAGGTTGCTGGTGGTGAAATGGGATGGGGTATGGCTTCTTGCCACATTGAGGCCCTTAATACTAATCAGTCATGGTCTTGACCCAGTTTAATAAACTTCTGTGGCCTCCCTAGTCCTTAGACGTGAATCCAGTAGAAAACCTTTGAGATGCAATAGAACGAGAGAAGTATTGTTCTTGAGGAATCCATGCCACAAAGATCTCTACCACCTGCATCACATATCATCAGTTCACCTGTTCTTCCAAGCACAATACACAAATTCGCCAACTAGTAACAGTATCTGATCTAATTTGAGAGACAGCTGACGAATCAAGGTCACAAACAACTTTTGGCACAAATGAGTGGACACGAGTCTGCAGCCACGGAGCCGAATGAAAGGTGAAGGAAAGATCATTTAAACCGAGAGGAACATAAAATCCACAGCGCTGTGGTTTTCCCACGCAAACGTTGTGCACACTGTTCAAACAGCAGCTCACATGTCGACCTCATGGTGACACAAGAGGAAGAATCAGGGTCTTTACCAAATGTTGTGGTAAAACGTCCGGTAGCTGTTAAGACATGTCACAAAAAGCAAAGATGTGAACCTATAAGAAAAACAGTTGTCAAGGCATTTCTCCATAATAGAAAACATGTAAACTGTAATCAGTGTTTGTGTTCATCTCATACTTATGTGCCTATAAATGTCTTAAATCATCAGCATCAAACTTCAGTACTTTACTCGCCCAAGAGCCGCCTCAATCTGGTGTTGGCGTCCCGACTTCTCGCCACTTTCTGAGTCCAACCTGATGTGGTTCAGCTTTAACCTCTTGTCTTGTAAATATAATGATGATAAAACTATTTCCCATCTAATCAGAACCACTGCTCACGTAACAATTAACTGTTGTAGTTTTCAGAGTGAGCACCGAGCTGGTGTCGCTTAAACAATGGTGAAAAACAACCAGTAACCAAAGTCAGTGCTGGGTTTACTAGAATCGTAATTAAACAGAATTAATTAGAGCTGCCAGCGGCCGATGGAGTGACGCCACCAGAAGGCCTGAGTGTAACAGGAGCCAGCAGCTCAGCCGCTGCCTATCGAGGGCAGGGGAAACTATAGAAGTGTCCTACAAACTTAGACCAGCAGGATTCAGTTGCTCTTATGGGGCAGCTCCAAAAGCAGCTGGCCTCATTAGAGCCTGCAAAGTTACGTGGAGGTGAGGAGGGACGTCACCTGGAGAATCACCGGGATAAATTTACACCCTGGCTTTGGTTTTTAATGTCACACTTTCCTTTACAAGCTAAATTTACCAGTGATGCTGCAATCACAACAGCCTCTGCAGGGAGGTGGTGTTATCCCCAACCTGAATGAGGTGGTTTCCGGTGAAGCCGGGGGTGTTTCACCATGAAGGTTGAAGAGCTGCAGTTTTTACAGGTAGAAGGAAATATTACAAGTTAGTGCTTAAAGCTTCTGATCAAGGGCATGAAAAGAAAACTGCTGCTTCTATTGTTCTCTATATAAGAACTGAAAATACTGAGCTACTGCCTCCCTCTGCTGGTGAAAACCCTTTAACACACCTCTGAGGGAAAGTTGCAATACCCCAACGTAAAATACTTAAGTGCAAGTAAATGTCTTTTTTATTTTCCACTGTTATGACTCTTAAACTGAAATTATCTTGGTTTTATCAAGTAGTTTAGTCTCTTAATTAGACATTATATGTTTATTTTATTCAAATTTATTATATTTTATTGTCTATTTTATCACATTTATATTACGATTATGTCATATTTATATATATATTTATTATATGAGGATTATAGGGGGGGGGGCACAATAAGCCATTATGAGGCCCACCTGAAAGACGAGCCGGGACTTTTGCATCACTGGGCGGCACCAACACACAATCACAGTAGTGGGTTGACCTCCAGGTCTGCGAGGTCACGACTGCTTGATTTCATCTTATGACTTGAGTCGTTTGCTGCCGGAGAAGCCGAGTATCACCGGCTGTCAGTCTCCCTCCCTCTGTCTGCCTCCTCCTCTCCATCACTGTGGTGCATCTGTGCCGTGGAGCCCCAGCAGGAGACAGGAGGCCTGGTCGTGTCTGGAGAGGCCTGAGCTACTCAGAGGATGAGCGGCGGCCTGAGCTCCCCTCAGACATCCTGGAGAAGCCCTGTTTAGCCACAGATAGCGGCTAAGTGCCCTGTTAGTTCACTCTATCTCCAACCCTTCAAGATCCAGTCCCGAGAGCTACTTAGGGGATTCTGTGCAGAGGTCCCCCTCCTCCTCTATAAAGCAGCTGAGCTCAGAGAAACACATTTGTCACACCGCTGAGCTTTACAGGCCTCCTCACCTGTTACGAGCCATCGAGCTGCTCATACAGTGCAGCTTTATAGACCCCGGCTACATTTATTCAACTATTAAATACAAGTATTTGCTTTTATCTCCGCCGTGTCTGAGCATTTATGAGCGAGCTGTATTCCCATCATCAGTTCACTCTGGTGTTCAAGGACAACAGGGTGGTGAGGATCTATATTTCTGTTGTTGATGGTAAATCTCATGAAAAGACCAAAACCAACAATGTTATAGTTCAGCTGTTTTCTGACTTTTCTACCCTGAGCCCACTGGCCTATAAAAAAAAATACAAAAATACAAATCTAAAATTGTTCTCGTAAATTCCGACTTGAATTTTGTAATAGTAGTAGAATTTATTCAAAATAAAACATTTATTTTCCATCCTCTTGTTGACACACAGCAGCAGATACAACAAATCCTATAAACTGATAAAGTTTGATTTTGCAAAGATATTGACTCAACATTGGAATCATTTGGAGACGTATAGGATTTGTTAACATTAAGAAAAATGTAGTCTATCACCAGATTCATTTAAAAAACGTTTTGCAGAGTAAGTGTGACTGTAGATGATTTTTAATGTAACATGTGAACAGCTGATGCTCTGTGCAGCAGAACCTGACTCCCTGTGAACAAGAACCTTATCTGGGCTATAGGTTTACAAACCCTGGGTTACGTCTAAGCATCCAGAGGTTAAAGACCTCAAGAGGAATCCTCAGTGTACGGCACTTTGTAACATCTCTGTTTTCATGCCTGGCTCGATTTAAAGGAGCCTGTCAATCAGTCGCTCTCCGTCGATCTGAGGTGAGAGGAGTCACCTTCAGGTGCACGGAGCAGGGGCCTGGGCTGGAGACGGAGGAGAAGGGCAACACAACCCGTCCTCTGGCTGCTCATGTGCTGTTGTTTGGGTTCGACTGGGAATCTCCTAATGAGATTCAGTTAATGAAGAAAGAGTCTGAAGTGCAGAAGATCAGCGTATTAACAACCTAACAGACACGAGAAGTCATATTTCAATCCCCCTGTTTGTGTGGATTTGAGGTTTTTCATTCTGCAGGCGTTCCATAAAGCAGGTGACCAGGTAGAAAATAACTAATGAATCTGTTTGATTGTTTTTTAAAATATTCATGCTCTCTACACTACAGGGGAAACTCTGTAAGGAGAGAACGTTCAAGTTTTCTTTCATTCCCGATACAACCTCACTTTGTCTTTTACAGATCGTCTGACTGTCACAGCAACGGCACGGATATATGCACATGAAAATAACTGTTTCTCTGTTTGCTAAATCTTTTTAATCACTTAATATTTGCACAGGGAAAAGTCTGAAGGTTTTTTTTTGGTGCAAAGCAACTGAGCACCTGTGACAAAAGAATTTGTACTTGCAGAATATGATTAAAGGTGAATTAAAGTGTTGTATATAAAAAATTACAAAGGTGACAAATATGACTTGAATTAAAATAAATCTAAAATGGAATAAAACAGTTAAGATGCATCGACTGGTTTAAACCGTGAGTGTTCATTGCCTGTGTAACCAGCAGAGGGCAGTCTTTTTACATAAATGATGAAACCAGAACGCTCCACTCACCAATTTCAATTAAATCTATTCAGGCTGGAATAACAAAACACATTTTGGACTATTTTATACTTTTATATTTGTACTTTCTCTTAATTTTCTTATTATATTATTATCTCTTAAGATATAAATATTACAACAGGAATTCAAAGATGTGCCTCAGACATTTTTTAAGAAATGTGCAAATAATATATAATATTAATAATCTGTCTGATTTAGTTTAATATTTTTAAAATCTAATATTAAAATCTTCATTTCAAACCTTTAACAACTTCCTACTTCATTCTAACGTCATAAATCCTGCATGTAACGTACAAACTGACAATGTGAGCGAACGCCACGAACGGGAAACTGTATTTCAAACTGGAGCATTTCAAATCATGTACTGAATGTATTTAAAAACCCAGAATATTTCTATATTATACATTTTTATTATAATTGAAAACTGCATATTTATTCCAATACATGGATCCATCTTTTAATCCTATTTGTGTTGCTTTACTTTGCAAAGATTGTAAAACACTTTGGCTCAATTTTTAATTCATAAATAAATCTGACTTCACCTGAAGAGTACGATTTTTTGAAAAACAAATAGATTTTGTTCTGTACTTCAAAACTTCTGTCCTGGAATTATTTCTGAACATTTGTATGGATCTTTTGTTTGAGTAAAAATAACATGATTTAATAAAAATACTGAGTGAATAAAATAATAACTCTCTCTTTTTTAGATTAAAGATGCAACATACACATTATTTTTATTACCTTTGCTTTTATATATTTTTAGTTTCCACAGCATCAAACACATGAATCAAATAATTGCATGATGTTGTTTTCTGCCTTACGGTTCCTTTATTGAGAAAATGAATCAGTTTCTATTTATTTTACAGATTAAAAAGCGCAATTAGATAAATGAAGTATTTGTAACACTGGGATATATAAATTAAACAGACTTGACGTGACTATTAATCTACTTGTTCTATTCTATTCAAATGTATTAATCTATTAAATAGTCAAGGTTATATAAATAAAACACTCAAGGAGTATATATAAATACTCAAGGACAAAACACTTTCAGAAATGATAATATTCTGCTTCTACACTCCAGAGGCCCACAGGAATCTGTGTTTTATATTTTATCTCTAAGTTGTATTTCTTCTTATTAAATATACACAACACTCCTTTAATTTCTCATTATTTAACGATGCATTAAGTCGTATCAGAGTCAAGATTCACGCAGCTTTGCTTCCATCTCTGTTGCTCTCCTCTAAAAAACATTGATTACATTTATTTCTGCATCATTTTGTAGACGTATTATGTGATTTTTTGCAGCCATCACAAATTTCATCATGGCATGAGAGCTCCTTTCTGAGAGTCAGTCCCCTGTGACGCCACATCTGTGTCTGTCCAGGCCCTTTTTTCTAACAGCTCTTACCCAGCGTGTCCTCAGGGTGGCGATGAACATCAGGAAACATCATTACCACGGATAATTCTGCCTCATTTCTCCCATAAAATATGTCCAAGTTAAAATGATAAAAGAAATTAAGGATGAAATTACAAGCTGTTAATACTTGAGGCACCTTTTTTTAAATCCTTCCTTAAACTGTGGTCAGATGTGAGGAAGAGGCTGAGGAATCAAACTGTGGTTTCAACAGGATGAAGAACAGAAGATGAATATTTAAGTTATGAAAAAACGTGATTATCGAGCGACTCTGCCTCCGTGGCACAGATAATTACCACAGGATCCACTTGTTCTGCCGTTTCCTTGCACGTTTTAACTGATGGCGTCCAAACAGGTGCCGTTTGAAGGGTCCTTGTGTTTGTGTGAGGTCATCAATCTGATTGCGGCCTCTTTGTCTGCGTTTTCATCATACATGTGTGTGTGTTGAGGGGGGGCAGGAGCCTACAGGTGGGCTCTTTCTCTCGGGGGCGTGGGAGTGGAGAAGGAAGTAAGGTAACTAAATCAATATTGTGTGAATTATTAAGAGCTTCCTCCGTTGTCACGCACCGTGGATCTCAAGCTCGGGAAGACGCTCCCTCCCTCCCTCCCTCCTTCTCATGTTTTCTCTCCCCCTCTTCCTTCATCTCCCTTTTGCAAGTTCCCTCTCTCGCCCTCACATGAACACACACCTCCGCTCATGCATGCACACACACTATGCACTGCACATATCGCCGCAGCACTTCCACACATGCACTGGTCTTTAAGCTCACCCTTATTGGAGTGCTCATTAGTCAGTGCAGTGATGCAGAGTAGCCCTGTCATTAGCTGAGAGCTCTGTGTCCTCCACTCCCATCCCTCCGTTTTATTCTTCCTCCTCCGCCAAGGATTCGTCTTCATTTTATCTGTGAAGCCAGGGGCCTTCCGCAGATCTACATGACAAAGATCTCCCTAATCCCACTGAAGTCCAAATACCCTCTGCAGGCCGTCTTTATTAGCACAATTGAGATCAGGTATCCTAATTGCCTCTGCCACTCGTGTCACTTGTTACTGCCACAGCTGAACCTACTGAGGAAATAGTTCCTGTGTCTGATGAAACCAGGTAGTTGAGTTCAGTGGTTCGCACACAAACAAACTTCTGCTGCACAGGTTATTATCTTATATATAATCTATGGTGAAATGTTGGATAATTGATTGTTCTTTAAATGAAACCATGTCAGAATTTCATGCTCAAACTTCATGGACCAACTAGTCACTGCTTTTTTATAAACTGGTTTAATCTTTAACAGTCTAGTAGAAATATGCAGTAAATGAGTAAATGTACAAAAGGCCTAAATTTCAGATTCTTATATCTTGGACTTTTTAAGATCCTGCAGAAACTCTGTTAATACGAATATATTTACTTTGTTGAACCCCATCGTAGGTAAAGGATGTGAGTACTACTTCTCCCACCACTGCCAGAGCTTGACGCTACGCTAATAAAGAGGTTTACATGTGATGTGTGAACTGGTGTGGTCAGCACTCACCAGGCCGGACATATGAGGATTAACCGTTTCAGAGATCAGAGAGCAGATCAACCATCTTTAAAAACCTCACGTTTGGATTTCTGTAGACTTTCACCTTGAGATACTTCCAGCACAGCGAAGATTTTCTTTAACTTTTTTATATTCCATGTGATTTTTGCATCTAAACACCAACACTAAATGTCAGGTCTGGGCGTCAGTCCTTCAGAATCAAAGACAGACGGCCGCTTTCATCCGTTTGCAGCAATTACACAATGAGAAATGCATGATGGGAGAAGCAGGGATGAACTGTCTCTGTCGCTTTGATCCAGCATGAAACAAACACCCAAGACAGGTTTGGAGTCGGGGGCTTGATTCCCACTTTTACTGGACCAGATGACCTCTCACTCTAACGCTGCGATCATTATGACTAATGCCCCCTGCAACAAAGTGCATTGTGGGAAATGTAGGAAATTAATAAGTAGAACAGAATTGTTGGGACAGGATGAACAATTTCCACCTGAAAAAACTACTTCACAGCTGATTTAAGAGAATATTTAGACTAGTGGATGAACAACAGTCAGGAGGAGGGATGTGTGTCTGTAAATCAGCAGGAATAACTCTACTGAAACATGAACCTACAGCATCATAGTGTTGAAGGAATTCCCGACAGAAAAACCTCCTCCGTCACTCCTTCCTCTCTCCCTCCCTGCTTCAGCTCTCGTGACACTAATGCTTGTTCGTCATGTTTAGCCCCATGAATCCATCACAAAGAGAAGATGTATTTACTCTGTCGACAGGGAGCCCGCCCCGCCTCCCCCCACGTCCTAATTTGTCTAAGCGGCGACGGTTCCGACGCACAGACTGATGGGACACGCCGCTGTCCCCATGTTGTCCTATCAGTCTTCCCCCGACTCTCCTCGCTTCTTATCTCCGAGTTGGCCTCTTGTTTACCGACACCATCAGTTAAAAACCAAATCCTCTTATATCTATTCAACTAATGACTGTGGCGTCTGTGGATTGATAGATTTCACAGCCCAGTCCCTCCCGGGGAGATTTGGAGGAACAAAACCACATTGTAAAGTTGTGTCAGGTAAAATTCCCCCTGCAGACGATCTTCCACCAAATGTTCCAGGATGTGAGATGTTGCTGTCACACAAACACTCCTCACACCCAACCTGCTGTGTTCCCGGCTACCATCAACAATGCAATTAATGGACACAATGATGATAGCACCAGGAGGACAATCCTCTTTGCTCATCATGCATTCCGCACTGCATGCTATTACAAATGACCAAACACTCCATATAATAGCACATCATTTAGCCGATGTCCTCCGCTGGCTTGGCTCCCCACATGCTCCACACTGGCCATCAAAATCGACGCCATAGAGCACATTAATTACACCCATCCAGAGACAGCTATGATTACAATTTCACACGTTTGAATGGACTACAGCCATTTGCTGCAAAAACCGCACAGGCAGAGCGATGACTTTGGCAGGGAGGGGATGGAGGAAGGGGGGGGGGGGTCGCCTGTGATTCTCCGGAGAACTGCAGATGCAGGATATGCGGACGCATGGTTGCTGACAGCTCCGGCGTTTAAGCAATGGGCTGTAATTGCATGCAAATGGACCTGAATCTGTATCTTAACACATCTTCATTAGCCGGTTCACGAGTGTCCGCGGCTTAGATGGAGGGACAATGGAGGGTGGAAGTTAATTCTGAGCAGGGCTGGTTCTGTTTTTCATATTCGACAACTTTAATTAAGCGATAGATTAAGTTTTGAAGGGACGTTTAATGCATTGAATCCCATGAGTGCTCTAATAAACAGCAGAATAGAATCAGTCAGTGGATATCTAATGGGGTTGAAAATAGACACAGACGTCTATATTTCCTCAAATTGCCCCCCCCCGACACACACATACGCACTTAATGTACTGGTGTTTTTCATTGTATAATGTTTTTATAGATGCAATGGTGATAATTAGTGAGTTAAACCATATTGACCGAGGTTGTGTGTGAGAAAAAGTTCATGATTTAAGCATTAAAAGTGTCAAACCAACACAGTTAGAAGGGTCTTGCTGTTTTCAGTCTTTATGAGACATCGACTGTAAATGAACATGGACGACATGAGCATAAATAAAAACAATATAGGTCATAAATCCCCATGTTAGTTGATGGGACATGGTTCAAATAAACATTTTTCATTTTTCCCGTAACTTTGGTTCTGAGTAGTTATTTGACGCAGGATGAGACATCATGATTGACAGCTGAGACTCACGATTGGTCGAGCTCTAAAAACAGAAGCCGTTTGAGGTCTGACTTCATCATGAAAGCATCTTTGTTGAGTAGTAAACACAGATGAGGATGAAGAAGTACATTATATTTATTCTCTGTAGCCAGTGATGGTGTCTACACTCGTTTCCTTTCCTTGTGTCTGGAATCATTTTGACCTGTAATCCCTGAGATTATAGTGGCTAAACTGCCCACTGTGTGTTTTCATGCTCTTTATCAACTCCTGGTATGCTAGGCTAAGAGGACCGCTGGCCTCTGGATGCCCTTAGCCTGACATTCAGGGATCACAGGGGTGGCTCGCTGTGTGCGCGTCCATGTGTGTGTGTGTGCATCTAAGTGAGCCTGCGTGAGCTCTGCCAATGCCCTTGGGGCGGAAACCGGCTCCTAGGAGGTACCAGGAGGTCAGGGGCCACGGCAATTAGGAGGCAGTAGGAACCATTAATTAGCCGATATATCACTTGCACTATTGTTGATATAGACTGTGTAGCAACTGTATGCTGGAAATAACCTCTGCACAACTTCCCCTCTGCATCATATTCCTTAATAATTACAAAAAATAAGTGCATTTCCTTAAGTAACCCAAATACTGAAAAAAATGATCATGGTGGAAAATAACAAATACGTAAGTGAACCTATGAGACGACGCCTCGCATTGAGAGAGACTCTTTCAACTCTCTGCCCCGTCTGCAGGCAACATGTCTCCTGAATTCACATCAGGCTTTTTTCCTTCGCTCCCTTTCTCAGGTTTCAGAGGGTTTCACCTGTGAGCCGAGCCCACCTTGAGCAGTTTGATTCGCCTCTCTGTGCCTCCAAGCCAGGCTGTGAACTTTCAAAGGCTGCGAGTAAAGCCGCGGTGAAAACTCGGAGAGGCGAATCTAAAGCCTGCGAGCTCAGGAGCCGCGCGGTTGAAAGGGATGGTGGAATCGGCGGAGGCGCTCTTAGCCGGGGTTGTTTAGAAACCATAGAAATGTGGGTAGTAATGGGGATTGACAAGGCCACCTACGTGAGGGAAGGACTGCTGTGACGGAGGAGAGCGGCTGCATGAGAATGACATGATGTGCACAAATGTTACCGCGCGAGCCAACCTCGTCATAGAAACACCATGGAGCCCCCGCCATGCGCGGTAAGTGGGGTGATATCCTCGCCACCAGCCCCTCAGTTCCACGGTTTCTGTGCCTCTCTAACCCGCAACCGAGGGATAAGCGAGAACACAGCGGCGCTCCTCGGGAGGAACAGAGGCCATTTTGTCAAGCCACTGAGTGACTGACAGGAGCTGACGATAAAGGGAGAGAGGAGCGGCATTGAAGGATAGTGGCCTCGGTGATGGAGTGCTCATGGGGAAGAGTAGCTATTGAATCCCCGTTTTAATCTGTCTGTCAAGGTTATTGAAAGTGCTGTCTTCGTTATTACATGCCAGCCTTGGACTTGGAGGGGCCATAAGTATGAGGACACGCCCTGTTCCGGTGGGCAGATAAACAAGCTGTGAGCAAATACACACATCACAAACAAATGCACACACACACACACACACACACACACACACACACACACACACACACTCCCGCACATGTGAATGAAGACAGTAAATGTGCACTGCGCCTGAGGGGACCTCTCCAGTGAGAAAGTTGCAATAAAGGTTTTCTCCTGAATGAAAGTGGAGCTCCACGTGTGTATTGAATCTGTAAATGCTCAGAGATGGATGCACCATTGATCCCATCGAGCCCTGATGAGGATTTTCCCATGCGCTCTTCTTACCGATGGCTGTTCTTTTTGCCCTCACACAATCGGCATCTCCCCTCGCTCGGGTGGAGGGCGGGGGGGGGGCTCCACTCCAAACCGGACCCCCTCTTTCAATCGATGTTCATCAGCGGGTCGAGCAATAACTTGTCAATGGGATCCTCATTAGGATTCAAGTATGCTTTTGAATAATATTGTATAGCACTGAATCACGCTGACAGATGACTGGGTGAGTGGCAGTTGAGAGCTCGTCACGGTGTGAATTCTAATCAGGAGAGGGGATGGTGTCACACATAAATAGATGCGTCTGTATCAAAGCACTGATACTGCATGTTGCTTTTGCCTGATCATCTTTAGACGGAGTTAATCTCGTTATATAGAGTTTTACATAAACGCTGCTTTTTAACACATAGACCTGCACCTAACAAACTGTACGTCTTTCTCCAGGCCTGTGCACCAGAATCACCTCGGAAAGTTTACGTGGAACAGCAGAACTCGACAGACAACCACTGTTCATACACATTTCGGTGCGAATCGATTATCGGAAAAGATCTTTGTTATTGAATCAGCATCAAGCTGCGTCTTCTTCATTATCTGATGTTTCTGTAGACGTTTTCACTGTGCAGCAGATTTCATGAAACGTAACTAATGTGATTTTGTAAACGTTAATTAATGGAAACATTTCATAATATTTTGGAGGAAGTTCCGCCTGCTGCATCAGTTATTAGAAAGAAGACAAGCCCTTAAACAAGGCTACCAAAACAAAAACTCACCTTTAAGTCGACGTACCCCGTCCGTCGAAGGTTTCCAGAAGCAGAGATCTTCAAATCCAGCCGTGAAAAAGTTGTACCTGAAAAAAGTAATAACCATCCAATGAGATTCAGAAAGTTAACTTATCAAAGCCGTGAGTAATAATGAAAAAATATAAAATAATTAATGAATTTAATGGGACACTGTTGACAATAATAGGAAAATACATCACAGCACTTATCTCACAAGCGTTTGACGACATGATGTCAGTTTGAAGTGGAACGCAAACTTCCTGGTAAAAAAGGAAAAGGAAAACAATCCCCCACGCTTTGTGAACTGCATGACCAACCAAACGGAACTAAATGTAATTAAGATCTACTCAAGGTTAATTTGGTCAGTAATGGTATTACGTATGTATGGAATAGCCTTTTTCTAAATACCAGTCCATTAAATCTGTGTTATTAAAAGGCGATAGTGAAATCAGACCAAGCATATACACATTAAAAATAATTAGTTTGTTCTGTGTGTTTTTTTCTTCTTGAGAGAAAGATGAGTGTGAATGTGTATTATCACTGATTGTGTCATTTGTTCTGTTTACTTTTCTCATAATTTGTCATTTCTCTTCGGTGAATGCAAAAGTGATGCATGTGCTGGAAATCGATTGGTCGATGTCCACTCATTTGAGCGCCATTCAAATTACAAACAAAAGCCCGTCTTTTAGAATCGTGCTTGGCCAAGCGAGGATTTCTACTTGAAAACTGGCGTATATCCAGGAGAAATAACCTTCTATTCTCTGATTCATTTCATTTGAGATTGCCCTTAAAGAGAATCATTTTCATACGCCAAAAGCGTGGCTTTGTCGTCCCTTGCAAGGCTAGCTTCAATCAACAAAGTGGTCTGAAATTACCAAATAATCCATCAAGAGCCGCTGCTTTTCAGAGCTTGCATCAAAAGCTTACCTTGCCTTGTATTCAAATTTCCCTGCATTATTTGACCATTCATTTCTCCTGCATAATAAAGCTCTGGAAGATATAAAGTCTCCGGAAGATGTATTCTAGTGCCGCAAAATCACTTATTTACTCACGAGAAGCCAATAATTTGCGCTTGTCCCTGAACCATTGATGGCGATGAAAGCCATAACAAAAGCTACTGTGTGTGAATACACTCTGAGTCTATTCAGCTCTTTAATAAGATAATATATGAATCTGCTGTTGAGAGTTTAGAGTTTGAGAGGGAGCGTCTTTCATACTGTGCAGTGGCCACTGGTCTCTGTGTGTTTACATGCATATGTGTGGAATATTTGTTTAAGAGAGAGATTGTTATCACCATAACATTATCAGCTACAGTTTACATCCCCAGCAGCAATTAGACTGTCTGCTCCTATGTGTGTGTGTGTGTGTGTGTACATAGTGTAGATGTGCACTCATGTGTGTGTGTGTATATATATGTGTGTGTAGTCACAACATATGCCGGAGTCAACGGGGAATAGTTTTCCCCGGAGATGATTCCACACAGCCCTCCAGTCAGTGTCTCAAATTAGAGGGAGCAGCAGCATAGCTGGGCTCATCCACTTTAATAGCATTTTAACTGTTATTGGAGCTCGTATATATATGAGCATTCAGTGATGCTGGTCATGCCGGCGTGCCTATGAAAAGGACAGTGCCACAATAGCCTCCAACTGAACTGTGACAGGCCAATTAATGAGCCTTCATTGGGAAACCGTCGTTACATAGGTCACCTAAGAAGTGTAATTAGAATGCATTGTGTATTCTTATTTTTATTGAGAGCGTTAAATTGAAAGAGGGAGCGCAATCAATGGCGGGTTGTTATGACGATGTGGGGTTGATAGATTTGGGTAAAAGGGGAAAAAGAGAAAGGAAAGAAAAGGTGAGTGTTTATGGTGGAGACGCGCGGCGGCTCGCACGCAAGAGCGAGTGCGCGTGTTTGCCAACACACATAAATGTCGGCCGTGAGGCTTGATAGATGTGTCACAGTGGGGACGTGAATGGGAGCCAATTACATTTATAATGTCAAACGTGGTGCAGAAATTAGCTTCAGTGTTATTATGTGGAAGCTAATTGCAAGGAAATGCTAAAATGATTTAAATCACCAGGGCTATTTGAAGACATTAAGACATTTTGAAGATAGCTGCGGCACTAACAATTTGTACCACCCATTTTATAATTACATTTAATAGGTTGTCTTATCAGTGCTCTAAAAGTGGATTCGGATTATCGCAAGGGCCGGAGCAGACCGACAGAACAAAATTGTATTTTTTCTTTTTTTTTTGAGTGATGAGTGCCGGCCATTCTGCTCGTATAGGAGACGAGAGAGAGAGAGAGAGAGAGAGAGAGAGAGAGAGAGAGAGAGAGAGAGAGAGATAATATTCTGGGGGTTAAACTCTTGGATTGCCTCTTCAAAAGGTAAAACGGAGCAGAACGCTATTGGCAGGGCCACGCTTTGTATTTTCAAGAAGGCAGTCTGGAAGGTCTACTATTGGCATTCACCGCCACTTAACTACCCGGCGCAATAGATTTCCTACAGTATGCAAAGACACATACAGAGCATGTTGCCAAGCCGTCCTCAGAATTGACCCCATCCAGCGGCACTGACCTCGCCATTGTCGGCGTCCTCAGCATTCAGATTGTATGCTAATAAGGCCGGGCCAATGGAGGCGAGGCGAGCCAAAGACATGCTTTATTAAGTGTGCGCCACATTTGAGTCGCTGCTGCTTATTAACATTCGGGGTCCCACACCTCAACAGTGGGATGAGTTATGTTGGTTTTATACTGTAAGTATTGTCCATAAAGGATGACTGAGAAAAGGTCAAAGGAATTAAACGCAGTCTTTAGGAGAAGCTCGACTATTTTTACGCCCTGAGCACAGATGTTTTCGCACCAAATTCATTTCACTGGCTGCAGGTTAGTTTGAAGGACACTCAACACTTAGTGTAGAGCGATTCATCCTCGCTGAATACAAGATGGCGAGTCCTGCCTCCAGGTGAGCTGCGTGTGTCACAAGTGCTGCGTGAACTGTGACTCGGAGCAACAAAAAGAGATGCGTCGGTGAAGGAGCGCTGCAGCGAGAGAGACGCTGATGAATGAAGGAGACATGATCGGGAGAAGTGAAAGGAAGCCGGGGGGAGGGAGATCTGTATTCTGGGAGCGTCGGGGGCTCAGGGCTCCGTGTCCGCAGCACCTGGAAGCCTTATCCACAGGTGTACAATCAGCAACATAAGCAACGGGCCCTTTACCCTAAGACCACATCATCCGCCGGCCGGCCGCGCACACCCAGGGTGCCGCTCGGAGCTTAGCAGGAGATTAAGGTGTGAATCTTGTGCAGGGGGGAGATGTATCATTCATAAAGCAACGTTGCCTAATGGTGCATGATGTCTAACGCCAAGTCTTAAACATTTAACCTCCGGCTCAAATGAATTTCAGAAGATTTCAGTATTCTCACGATAACTGGGCTCCACCATATCTCCTTCAGAGGTCCCTGCATGTATCTCCTGTTGATGGGTGGTTTTTGTGGATCTAATCAATTTTATTCCCTCCCTTCAAATGCAGGCGGGATCGACAGCGTGTGCTTTCCCTGCGTTGCAAACATAACAACCAGTGTTGATGGTGATATTGTATATATGGTGGGTCATGAATCCTGCCACCTCTGTGTTAGTGGATGGAACATGAACCTAAAAAGTACACGTCAAATACATTTTCTCAAAGATGATTTCTGACATTTTAGGTAGTTTTTATCTGCTGTTTGGTCAAAATAAAATAACTAATAATAATAACTAATAATTATTCATACAATTCCTTATTTTATGGCCCGTTTTGGAGGTTTGGACCCCTAAACTGTCAACCCCTGATTCACAGTAATGTTATTAACATGCAGCACTTTCATGAATGCATAAAAAATATATAATAATATCATTTTGGCATGCACAAAATCATCTAAAGGGAAATTAGTTCTTTCTCAGAGTTTCATATTTAGTTTATGTCAGTGATAAGAGGTTTGTGAAGCTCAGCCATGCATTTGAACAAAAAGACAGGAACCAGACAGTAATTTAACTTTTAGAATAAAGAAAAACAATCATAATTTCAACCTTGTGGTGGTGGGTAAGTATTTACTGTCCAGAACGTCATGAAACCCACAGTAGGTGTCAACCAAGTTAGTGCGTCGGTGACGGTGGTGATTAGTTGGTGGTAATCAAGCTCTGTGTGGAGTTAATTCTATGTTCCATTATGTGCTACATGCATAGGCACACGGTGAATGATTGTGCTCACACACACACACACACACAGAGCTCTATACGTGCAGCATCTCTGTCTCTCTCCCTCACCGCGAGTCATTAGCCATTCCAGACGCAGGGTGATCAGCAGAGCCAGCCTGGCCTGAGACAATTAGAGACCCCGGAGGTGGCTGCACATCACAATGAGCCCTGCGGCCATGATTAAAACATCAGCCGCTCACTATGCAACGCTGACGGGGAGGAGAGAGATGGGGGGGAGAGAGATCACAAAAAAAGATGAAGGGATTGAGAGTTTAGTTCCATCAGCTCCCTATGTTCCTGATTAAAAGAGGGGTTTGTTCATCATTTTATGAGCTGGAGAAAGTCATCTACACAGGGTTGGGCTTCCTGTTCTCTTTATAAACGCGTACACACATTAGAGAATTTGAAATAGCCACATTCTTCCTTATTATTTCACCTGATGTACATTTTGACAAAAAAAGGGAAATATTCTCAGAGCTCAAACCCGCAGTCAGTGTAAGACTACAACAGGGCAGTGGATTATCAATGCTGAAATGTTGCTATCTCCTTTGACATTTGTGCCTTTGATATGTATCTCGGCGAAGGCAGATTTAGATAACAAATCCCTCAAGTGCTCAACGGAGCCAAGGTGCGTTACTATTCACAAAGCTCACAGAGACGGCCACACTGGAACGCCACTTGAAAAAGGACCCGAGCTTTGAAGTAACTAAATCACAGGCACAAAAGACGAGTCAAACCGTGTTCAATGCCAGGTATTGAAGTTCCCATGCAGGTCCACGTGAGTGTGACCGTTCAGACTCGAGGCAGATTCACACATATTCATTTACCAACTTAAAGATTGGTGTTTTCTCATCGAATCAATAAGTAAATATAAAAATAAAATAAAAAAGTCAAGGGCGTGTTTCAAGAAGTATTATTGAGTTTTTCTTAAATAAGACCACTAACATGGAGGAGGCAGGGCTTATGACCTATAGCAGTTATGACAGAGAGTTGGTCCAACACAGTGGTGATTTATTGTGCTGCCCTCTGTTTGTTTCATTTTCTTAATGAACTGCACATGATTCAAATAATCGAGTCAAGGCTCCTCTTTATTTACTTGATATTACAAGTTTGTTTTCCGGCCTAAAAACATAATTTAAGGACACTTGGGCAATTTAGCATTTCAATCAAGTTTGAAAGAAACAGACTTAAAAACAAATGAGGCAGCAGAGGGCAAAAATGCTCCCATCCCATAATGCATTGGACTCATTGGATGAACTCTACATCCTTGAGTCTGTAACAGGGGCTTTCTGTCTGGGTCCAAATGTGCAAGGTAGCAGCTTTTCATATTCAGGATATTTGGTTTCGTTTCTGGGAGACGTGTCCTCCATCTTTATCCACAGTTAGTGTTTAAGTCTCAAAGTGAATAAGCTCAACTCGAGGGTCCTCAGCTACATGGTTCTTAGTATAAACACTTTTTAAAGTGTTGAGATTCAATTATTTCATCCGTTTTTCCTGCCGTTACAAAACCTGCTGTTGCCGTGACATTTCATAACTAAAATCCTACATCAGAGGCTGCGGGGGAGAGAGAAACACTGAATTATTATTGTGTCGCTCAAACGTGCATAATGCTCGAACAACAAACTCCTGAAAATCAATCTCTCACTTCACTATTAATAGTCAGCCTGAGCCCACATTTACAAAACCAGTCAGGGAAAAACCAACCTGCTCGCTGGTATTCCCAGTGAGATCTGCCCTCGTATCCCCAGTCCTCACCGCCTCGGCCGACCCTCATCTCCCCCCTGACTCCTCCTCCAACCGCCGCCACCCCGCCTTGCTCCACCTCCCCCTCGAGTGCCTCGCTGTCCTCTGATCTGGAGCGACACCACCACTTACCCAAAGGCAGCGGTCCTCCCAGGGAAGGTTGAGCCATCCCAGAGTCCCCGTGGTGTGCAGCCCCGTGTTCCTCTGGCTCTTATGGTTCAGTTGCACTGAGCGGAGCCACAAGGGAGCTCCACTCCAGCGCCTGCCTAACCCGCAGTGGTCCACCGGAGGGTCCCTGCACACCCGCTGTGCAGTTTGTTGATCTTGTGCAGCACCTGGGAGGACGACACGTCCCAAGTCTCAACTTTGGGAAGGAAATAAGTAAACCGCTGAAGGTCAAAGGTCAAATATTTGCAGGAAAAGGAATAAATGATGCATAATTAGACAGAAGTTTGCTGGTTAGACCTAAATGAGGGGAAAATAACACGTGTCCAACCCAATATCGAATCTAATGTGTCTGGGTTGTGGCTGCAGACGCTGTCTCGTTGCATTTGAGATGTTGCCACGTCCCTTCCTGTCCTGACACATGCTATAACGGCTAATTAAATGTGATAGCTGGTATTATTCAATTCGGAAACAGTCGTACCTCAAAGAGCAAAGAAAATTACGAAATTGATTTGATGACAGCTAAATTGCAAGCAAGGGCCTTTGATTTAACCAGCCAATGTAAATGAGTCCAATTTAGGATCGTGTAATGCGACGCCGCAGAACGGCGGCGGGGAATGATCAGGCCGGCCAGTCACAGATATTAAAATGAATTATATCTAATCGGAATTTTAGTCACGCTACATTAACTAATAGAAAGTTATTAACATTTCAAGAGCGCGAGGGGGAGAAGGATGAGAAAAAAAAACGCTTTTGCCTGCAAAATTAACAGTGGCTGCGCTGACCTGTGGGCCTGCAGACGTGCACACTGTAATGACAGCATAATGGCATATTTACATTTAAAACCTCACCGGCTAATATTCAGATTCAGAATTAGACGTTAAGTCAAGGAATATTTGGTTTGCCCCCTGTGGCCTCTCTGCCGAGCGTTTCTCTGATTTCAATAGTCCAACTTTTAATTTCCTTCACTATTTCTACATAATCTCTGTTTCTTTTATTTTTTATTTTAACTTCCCCCCACTTGTCACTGCCGTCTTTGATGTGGTTGTACTACAGTCTTTCATCTCGCACGTTACAGTAATGCCAACTCCTTCCCTTGTTCCATCTTAATTTATTTCCTTCATCTTTTCATTAGAGCGTATCTATAGAAATATTGCGTCTCCACCCGTGTTTGTCTTTGTCTCGCTGCCTCTCATGAGGAGCCCAGTTTGCCATTAGGGCTAGAAGGCCATCCCTGACAGCTATTTTACCTCTGGCAACAGAGTTTTGTATTTTAAGTGTTTCACTTTTATATCAATTTTCTTTTTGCTCACCAATATCACTTCAGTCTCTTATGCGTCTTCAATCCGCCTCGTTTTTTTTTCTTTTTTTTAAGTTCAAGGGCTGCGGCAAACACAGAGCAGCGCTTAAAGACGCCGCTTTTGAGCCCGTTGATACCTGCCAGGTTTCGCTAATTTTCAAAGTACAGTGAATATCCATAATGAAACAGCGCCCACCAGTCAGCCAAGGACAGCGGCGCATTCAGAGGCGTTTCATCACTTATCACAAGCTACCAACTGAGCCATTAGTATTCACAACATATTAGAAGTTTCATGGACATCACACGAGATGATTTGGATGAACTCAAAGCAAAGTAAATCCTTAATAAAGGCATCAGAATCTTTCAAAGTTTGTTTTCATGACCGGGGGTTAGTCAAATTCCAGTGGATTTTTTTCCAGTAGGTGAACAGAACAGTTTACATGCACCCAGTGTGATTATATATCTCTCTGTGTGTGTGTGTGCATCTTTCTGTGTGAGCTTTTGTCTTTGTGTTATTGTTTTTGGGCTTCGCCGGAGTTAGGCTGACCTCTGGCTCAACACGTTCAGCGCCAGACATCACCGCTCCTCTCTCTGCTCTGCTCATTTCCACTCCTCCGCTCGTCTGCAACTGCTCTGTTCATCCGCAGCGAGCGATGAAATTTTTACATGGCACAGGCTGCCTTTTTCATAATTTAGTGCAGAACGGGGGGAAGAGCAGGAGCAGATAGCTGGCGCTGTGGCGTGCAGTGATGTTTCCGATGTTTGATGAAGGACGCTGCATTGCTGCATTGTGTCGTTGTGGTTTTAAAAGCATACAGGTCTGAGGAGGGGTTGGTCGGAGTGGGCATGCATGTGTGTGTGTCTTTGCACAAAGGAGACAATATCATGCATGTCAGGATCAACTCATACAATGTTCCCTTTGCAAAATGCACAATGATATTTGAGGTAAAGTCAAGTCTTGTGTTTCTTTGTCCTTTTGTGTTGACACGTTTAGCTTTTGACATTCATATATTGTGTGTGTGTGTGTGTGTGTTGGTACAGTAAGTGCTTGTGTATATGCCGTGCCTGTGCCAGCAAATAAGAAAAAAAGCAACAAAGAAGGTCTTGGTGCGTTGACGTCCAGTCAGCAGACCTTCCTCTCAGCCCACCATCTGCTCCCCAGGTCACCAGACCCCCCCTCCCACCTCCTCCCTGCCTGCGAGCTCAGTAACTGTTTCAGTATGCACTGATGTGTGAAGCGCTAAGAGACGCAGCTCGGATTTTCTGGCCATTTTTTTTATAAAACACAGCTCTTAGTGCAGGAAACTCTATTGTACTAACACTTCTATGTAGAAACACCTCACGCAGACCGTGGAGTTTGACTTTTCTTTTACCCAAAATATAAAAAGACAGAAAGTTCCAGAGTGTCTTCATGGAAGTGATGAAAAGAAACTCATAAATATCAGTCCCCTCAAAGTGCCTGACGCCAACATAAAGCTTCAACCCTACAATGGCAATACAAACTTATCATATCAGACAATAGAACAGTATTTGCAGGATTACAACACAAAAACCTGACTGACGAGTGTATTTCTGGCTGCTGCGTCTCAGAATGTGATAAATGCACGGACAGCCTGTGTCACCTGTTTTTACATTTTGCTCATAGCGTGCAAAGGAAAAGAAACAGCTGCAATGTAGACGTGCACATTTCATGCAACCCCAATTCCCCGGCTCCGAGTAAAACACGTATTTGAGGATTGAGACATCCTGCAAGAGCGATTTAACTGTTGCTTTCCTGACAGTCAAAGAAAACTCAATAATCTGTAACCTTGCTGAGATAGTTAAACATGTATGTAGTTACTTTATGTAATTAGACTCCTTGTAAAGGCAGGTTGAAGGTCTGCAGGCAAAACAGTGAGAGTTGGGGCATCTATGTTTTATGTTTCTGTGTGTGTGTGTGTACCTGTGCATGCTGCAGACCGAGTACAGTACACGGCACATGTGCGAGCTTGCGTGTTTATATGTTGCGTCCAAGCGGGGGTGTCTGCAGTTACGTCCGTTAGCACCCTGCGGAATAAAAAAAACAAAAAAATGAACAGTTAGTCTCCCCCCACCACTTTACAAATGAAATCAGTGCTGTGAGGCGGTGGATTAATATCATAAGGAAGGCCAGAGTGGGCCATTAGAGTGGTGTAATGTTGCTCCCGGGCCTTTTGATGGATGGGCACCGGCGCTACGGCCCTATTTGCACACAGTCACCTCTGCGGTGGCCGCCATTAGCAGGACATGGGAGGTAAGGGCTAAGGGATGGCGGTGAGGTGCTTGGACCCAGGTTTTATTAGCGAGGTGTCAGTGTGTGTTTGTATTTCGCTGTGCATGCCCATGTGAGTGAATGATCATATTTGTGTGTTTGCAAGCATGTGTTACGGCAATTATGAGTGTGTGTGTGTGTCTCTTCAGCAGACAGATGTTGCGCTCCCCACCCTCCACTCTATCTAACATGTCTGTCTCTCTCGGTGGACGGCGGCAAACACACTCAGTGTAATTAAGACAAATTAGCCCGGGTGGCAGCTTGCAATAGCAGCAGCATATGTCGGGAGGTTTGTGTACAGAGGAATACAATCAAAATCATCATTAGCGAATCACTTATCGTCAACAGAATCACATTGTGCACGTTAGCGCTCCTTTAGAACATTCCTCGATGTCTTTCAGATAAATAAAAGTATTTATCTCACTCCCTCCTCCTTTAATCGTGTTGCTTTTTCTTTTTCTTGCCTTTTTCCTGTCGCTCTCTTTCTGTCTGTCTTGCTCCGTCACTCTCTGTGTCAAGCTTTGAGCTGTTTTCGTTTCACAGGTGGAGGAAAGCGGCGTCTCGTTCTCGGTCGCTGCCCCAAAAACTTGAAAACGGGCTCAAAGAATAACCACAAGAGCCTGAACTGAGACTAAAGGTGCATATCTTTGTTTTTGGAAACACTGGAACAAATATCTGTACATATGTGAATCACTGTGGACTGTTACACACTTTTATTATTTAGTTGTTGCTCTGTACTTTATTTAATTTTCATATCGATATGGACCAATGTATGAAATGAAAATTCATTATAACCAAGTTTAGAGATGGCAGCATTTGTATTTTGGCTTCATTTCTAGAAAGTGGGAGAAAGTGGAGACACAACTTAATTTACAGTCCATGTTTTTAATTAAGAACCCTGAATAAGGTTGTTAATTATTTATATGATGGCTACAAACGTAATGTTTGAGGTGATTAGACAAATAAGACGCCTCGGTTTCTTTTCCTCTATTCATCTGATCCACCCTCCCCAGCTCTTCATTTAATTCTCCCTCTCTCTTTGTTTCCCTCGTCTTGTTCCCTCCCCTTCCTCTCCATCTCTCTGTCTTGCTCTATCGCTCTCCATGTCACTCCCCTTCTCCTCACTTCTCTCTCCATCTCCCTCAACATTTCAAAAGAATGAATTACTTTGGGCTGTCACTTGGCCCTGGCCAAGAATTCATTTTTGTGGGTCAAGTGTTTCAAACTGTCATCTTTGACAGGAACCATCTCATACAGTAACTACATGGATGGACCTTGACTTGGAGTGCTTTCGTTTCTCTCCCCCCCGCTCCCTCCTCTCTTCATATGCATGCTAAAAAGATCTGGGCTATTGTCGTGGATGGACGGAGCGACGGGAAAGGTGGAGAGCGTAGCCATGAAAAAAGGCGGCAAAGCAGAGATCAATACTGGATTAATAGATTCAGCTCAACCACATGCAAAGTTATATGAGGAGAGAAAACATGGAGGGCTGCAGCCTGGCACTGAAACACTCTGCTGAGAGGATAAAGGAAGTCACTTGACACATCAGGAGTGCTGCAACATTTAGCTATGCCAAGGTTTTTAAGCATAACTGATTCATTAAAGCAAAGGGAAATGCATTTAAAAATTGAAAGGCTCGGTGTGAAAAACACAAGGTGTGTGTGCATGTGTGTGTATTTGTGGGGAACAGCAGGGCTTCAGTGGCACTGGACTCGAGCAGACAATCTATTTACAGTGTGCTCAGGGGAGCTTATAAACAAATGTTGAGTAATTTCAGCCAGGAGTAATTACCCTTGCCGTTGACAAGGAGAGTGTGTTAGCACTCCCCTTCACCCTCGGCCCTGTCCAGAAGGCTTCGAGCACACACACACACACACGCGGACGTGCAGGGATACACATCCACACAGAAGAGAACTTCCTCATGTATGTGTGGCATTTGTCCAGCAGTCGATATCACAAACAGACCTTCAGCCACGTCGCAGTCACGTTTGAGAGTGAGCAGATGAAATATTCCTGCTGCACCGCGTAGAAAAATACTTGTAACCAGTGTTCTAGCATAATCTGGCTCTATAGCTCTGGATGTTTTCTGGAACTTTTCCTGCCTGGCACTGAGGAAAATGTCTTGAAAATTCCCAGTGAGTTTGTGTGTTGGTGAAGTTTCACAAACGCACACATTAAGAATACAAATATCTGAAAAGAGCTTTGCAGAACTCCTTAAACTTCATGAGTATACTCTGTGTTTCCAGTTTTACTTTTTATTTACATGTCCAGGTTTCAGTTCTGTCATATTGCAAAAGTATCTTGTAATTTAAGCTAAATAAATGAATATAGTATATATAAATATATAAATATAAATCTGCTGTTAATCCTCTCATCTAATTCTTGGCCTGAGAGTGACTGAGTGTGTCGCCCCATTGATTTCAAACTTTCCCTCGTCATACCTGCACTTTCCCGGCCCAGGAAATTCAGTCTCTGCATCACAGAGCTTTTGCCTGTCTCATGCAACACCTCCCTTTTGCTGTTTAATAGTTTCAACACCAGGATGCATGTGACTCCCAGTTGCCAAGGGACCCAGCCACCTCTCTCACATCCCTTCCCCTGCTCGCCGGGAATCAAAGACGGGGAGAACAGAGACGAGGAAGAGGGAGAAAAAGGCCTCGGCTGTGGCTTTAAAAAGCTCCATTATTTGGGATTTGAAGAGCTGAATAGGAGAAGTAGCTCCTACACACTAGCATCATGCTCAAACCTCCCAGCCTCCTTTGTTGTGATCTGTTATAATCTATTCTGATCCTGCGTTATTTCTCCAGTCGTTATCATCTCATCTCCTAATCATACCAGCGGCTGCGGAAGGCGTGGAAAAGCTGTTTGATTGATTGCGGAGGCGCGCGGATTGATCCGGCTGAATTTGCATGGGAATCTATTCGGTTTGAGCCGAGAGATCATAATCGATCAGCCGGGATAAAGCCTGTATCTGTCCCGGCTCGCCTCTCAAAGGTTGAGGTGAAAATTAATTTGCTTGTTCGTTAGTTACATTTCAATCCTGTAATTAAGTCTTGCAAATGATTAAAATGTAAAACAATGGAGCAATGAATGTGACTTTGATTGCTTGTTTTTTTGTTTTTTTCATTCGATAACATGATCTGTTGGCCTGATGACCGTGCTCACAGAATCCTAATGAAGAGGAGGGAGCTGCAGATCTATCCTTCTTCTTATGTTCTTACTCTTCCCAAAGACTCAATGCTTTTCCAATTATTCCCACAGGATTCATCTGGAGTTTGCTTCCAAATTAAGTCGTTTAAATTTGTCATATATATATAGAGTGAATTCTTCAATTATCATAAATACTAGAAAAACAAACAAACACCCAACACACACAGAGAAATATACAGCGAGCGTAAAGGCATAATTTAAACTTCAGTCAGAGCCGAGTTGCTTCCTCCTGCGATAAAGCAATAAACATATTTCCCATAACATCTGTGTTTGTTTGAAGATTTTCCTTTAAATACAGAATCTTTTATCTCTCTCTCATTTAAAGAAACTCTTCTAACTTCCAACTCACAGGACTGTCAAGTTTTCTTCACATAAACCGATTTCAGACATGGAAATGTTGGCAAAAATTGGGTGCAGACGTTTTCCAGACTGACGCAGCTGAAGATTGTTTGGGTCAGACGCGTCCACAACAGCAGGGAAATGTGCGAAACATTCAGGCGAGGGATGGCATCGTTTTAGATCATGCAGGAGGCAGGACATGGCGCGTTTGTTGATGCCGGCGTTGCCCCAAAAGCTCTTGAATCAACATCTTCATATTCGTGTCTGCAAACAGCTGAAGCCAGGAAACTAATCTTCTATACGTCAAATAATTAGCCAATAGCGTAAAATACATAACCAGGAGTTTAGATTTTTTTGCAGCCACTCTTACTTCAGCTTTTGTTCTCCAACAGCTCCTGAGAAGAACGTCTGTCTAGTAACTTTATCTGCAGTTTGGAGTCGGGCAGGTTGTTGGAGAAAAGTCACATTTTTTACTTTTGGCTGAACCATTTCAAAGTCAACCTGCTTTGTCCTCCACATCATATATGAAGGGGAGCTGCACACTATATGCTCTCCACTTATGCAGAGCATTTGCATTTTAACACACTGTACCGAACAACAGCCTGTATCTGTGTGTGCACTGTGCCTGCACATGCTCCTGCAGAATACAATGCACTCTTCTTTGTCCTGTCTTTGAACAAGTTTTTTCCCCCAGCTGATATCATATGCTGGGAGGGCGGTGGGCTGCGTTAAGCGCCACCGTGCTGCCTTGGACGAGGACTGCGGGAAGTTGTGCTTGGCACGAGGCCCGGGAGCAAGGTGAGGACAAACACTCCCTACAAACACTCGCTGACATCCACAAACGTACGGATCTGCTACATCAGTCGTGTGTGTGTGTGTGTGTGTGTGTGTGTGTGTGTGTGTGTGTGTGTGTGTGTGTGTGTGTGTGTGTGTGTGTGCGGATGAACGTGAGCATGTGTCTGTGTGTGTGTGTGTGTGTGTGTCTGTGTGTGTGTGCACATGTATGAGCAGCCCCACCTTTCATCCTCACTGAGGTGTGGAGAGGCTTCACTCTGCACAGGCTCCTTAATTCTCCCTTAATTCATTTGTGCTCCAGATTCACTCGGCTGCTGGGATAACCTGCGAATGATAATGAAGAGAGGAGGGGGAAGAAAGCGAGAGAATGAAACAGAAAGAGAGAGAGAGAGAGGAAAACATCATAGCACATGGCTCCCTCTCCTATCTTCCCTTTGAATGTGTTCGGGATGGATTTAGGGCTTTTCACCGAGTCTTTTAAGAGAAGATGGATCTTATTAGAGCTGATTGCTAGTCATGGGCTGTTCCTGCCTCGGGAACCCACCTTACTTAACCCTTTCAGGGAAGCACCGGGGCTGGAGCACGACGACGACTCGGGTTTGATTTCATTCTATCACATCTGAATCCAGTATTGGCTCCGCTTGTCAAATCTGGATCCTTATCCAATTCACAGCTTTTAGACTTTAGACCCTGGGAAGAATTCTGTCAAACCCTGGATTATATTCAGTGACAACGGTTTGACTTTTCCTGCTCGACAATAATCAGAGTTGTGTCACTGATCTGTCGCAGAACACAAAGTCTCTGCAGCTGCACGTCCGTCCACCACCTCTACCTGCACACCATGCTAAACAGAGCACAGGACTTTGTGTGTTATGCACTGGATGTTGACAAAAGATGTAAATTGTGCAGGTGCACGGGCGCAGGAGGATTTATAGTATTGGCTTTAGTATCAGAAACTATAATTTTAAATTATTATAAATTAAATTAAAATGCATAATCAGTTTTACTGCTAATTTATATTTGCATCACAGACTGTATATAAAGATGAACTATCCCACCTCCTCCATGTTAGTGGATGGGCCAAACTTCAAAGTGCACGTCAAATACATTTCTCAAAGTTTCTATCATCTGAAGTAGTTCTTATCATACTGATGTTTCCTCAAGTGCCCATTTCTTTGAAAAAGGTTGGTTTTAATTATCTATTTGATGCTATAAAAACATGACAGACAGCTGAGCATGACTCGTGATTGGTCGAGACCTGGATACCGCGGCTCCACGCCACAATCACTCAAGATGGAAGCAACTTTAAGAACACAATCCTAAACTTTACCAAAAGTAAAAGAATATACTAACTTGTACCTGTGGATTGAGCAGATGGATCCACTTGTAATCTTGCAACATGTGATTTGACATCTATTTCTCTATTTGCTAGTTTAGCTAGCTACATAGCCAGCGTTGGCATTAAAAGCTGTTTACTTACCAGTTCATGAAATGTTGTGAGTGGAGCATCAGACAGTGGTGGAGGAAATGTCAAGTTCTGTGTTTCTGGCAAAAAACTAACTGCAGAAAGCAAAAGGAACAACAGGAGGAAAAGAAATGGAGAGATGATCGACTCTGAGGAGGTGCAGGGATCCTTGGACTCAGGTGGGAGAGCAGGAAAACCCAGATCAAAACAGGAAGTGACATCTCAAAGTAAAACAGGAAGTAACAAATCAAAATGTAAACAGAGATAGATTTTGTCTAAAGACAAAAAAAAGAATCTAACTAAAGTTTCAAAGACAAATCTATGACTTAAAAAAGTCCAAACAACAGAAAACAAGGCATAAAAGAAGTCCATTTATATTTAAATTTTAATTACTCCTGGCTGAAAAAGGTTATTCTCTTGATTCAAGTTCTATATATTTGGCTGTATATGTGTTTTTATTTTTATTATAGTTTTTATCTTAAAATTTAGGTTTAAACTGTAAAATATCGAGCCTCGGTTACATTTCTTTGTCATAAAGATAATGTTTTACTCCTTAATATTGCCATCGGGCCCTGAAAAATCCATTCTTGTTTAACAATGAATAATTTTCTTCTCTTTCTCTTTTTGGGATGAACCTCCTGCGTGAAAGCAAATCACCTTGAATTTTCCTGCTCAGCCTAATAGAGCTGTGTGCTTGTCTTGGTTAAATAAGTGTTCAGATTGGGCTCAATTACTTCTCTGTAACTAATTGATCTTGCCTGAAACAATGGCACCGATAGAGAAGTCCCAGCAGGACCGAGGCCTCCCCTCCAGGAGAGCAAGCGCAAACTCTGCCACTAATTGAAATTATTTTGATTAATATGGAGCCCTAATGGAGGCTAACTACGCGGCGTCACACTGGGTCACGCAGTCAGAGAGTACTCCTCCTCCTTTTTGTTTTGACAATCTCGCCCTCCGCAATACACAAAGCAACAATTCATCCCGCGGAGAAGAACGAGCAGACAAGGGGGGCGAGAGAAAGAAGGAGCTCGGAGCGAGGGACGATCGATAAACAGAGTCGGAGCAGTGATTTATTTACCGCTGCGTGTTATGTAGAGGCGAGAGGAGAGAGAAGAAAAGCCTTCTGATATGGCCACAGGCAGCCGACATAATGGGGCCCTCTCAATCTTCGGTGAGTGGCTTGTTGGATTGTCAGGCAGGTTTCCGCCGGTGTTCAAAAGCGCCATCCGATCAAACCCCTGAGACGCGGGCGACCAGACAGATGATTACTCACTGTAAACGATCCAGGAGAGGGGGAAAAAAGACAAATAACTGCAGCAGATATTGATGACTCAATAGACTCGGTGACAGACGATTCCATTTGTGTGGAGATAAAGTGTTGACTGTCTTGGGTCAAACATAATATGGGCCTCTTATTGAGCATAAACACCATGTTTAATGTCATTAAATCCAGATCAGGCTCCTTCCACCTCCTTGAGGAGAAACACATCCCTGCAGCCTTGTGAGAGTGAGGCAGCGGGGGATGGGGATATGAGTTGTGTTGTTGGTGCTGAGGAGGGGAGGAGGAGGAGGAGGAGGAAAGGCATGGGTGAACAAGCGGAGATGCTGAGGAAAGAAAAAAAAAAGAAACCTCGGAGGCAATCATTTCTGGCAGAGCGGTGGCGGTCAGTTTGAGTGTGTGTTTTTCCTCTTTTTGTAATTTCACACAGTTCGGACGTGGCCGACGCTCAGCCAGGGCCAATAACGGCTCGCAGACTGCTGATGTCATCACATTTTGACAAACTTCTCAATCTGGAGTGACCTTCGCGCGGCGCAGACACACTCACCTCGCTCTCTCTGCATCTACTCCCCCTCATCTCTGAGCACAAGTCGCCAGCAGCAGCGGATGTCTGGGTTGGTTGTTATCACATAGATCTATGAGAAAATGTACTATTTACATAATGGCCTGCTTTTATACAGTAATGAAGAATCCTGGCTGCAGCCTGTGAAATACAGTGGGACTGAGAGACAAACACTGCATGGATGCATGTGTCGAGGTTTGTGTTGCAGGATGAAAATCCCTAAATTGGCTCCAGTAGCAGTAAAAGTGAAAAGTGACAAAGTACTTTTATCAAGATACTGTACTTAAATAGAGTTGTGATGTACTTGTACTTAAGTGTTTCCATTTTATACCACTTCATACTTCTGTTCCTCTACACCCTCTGAGAATGGATGACCCTACGCACATGATGATGTCATTACATTACGTGCAGTAAAAAACACGTAATGCCAGATAGTGATGGGAGAAAAAAATACAAAGTTCCAAAGAGTAATGGAGGGTTAGAAAATATATTATACCAGGTGCTAGTTACACCAACACAGTTGTTTTCAGTGATTCAGCTTATTAGGCCTCTAGTCATGCAGGGTTAGGGTTAGTATGAATAATGAACAGTATTGATTTTAAAGGACACATGTGTGCAGCAAGAAGGTTCTCAGTTTGAATAAGTTAAATAACTACTTATATGTAAAACTAGTATACTCTCTTGCTTCTAGCACACACTTCAAAACATGTGCTTATTTCCTGCATTTCAGATTTTACTCCTGTCCCAACAAAACCGTGTCGCTGTAGATTCTCAGGATGATTCTCAAGTGTTTTAAAAATGCAAAATTACGCTTTTGCAATTAGTGCTGACGTCTAAAATGCAAATCAGCATCACCAACCTGTGGAGGAACCCGGGACTGACACTCAACTCATCAGTCAGGCCCTGTCGTCTCCAGCCCCTGCCCCTCCCTCAGTCCTCCAGCAGATCTCCCCTTTCCATTCCACTCCCGTTCCCATCCTCCCCCCTCTGCCGGAGGCCTTGGCCCTGGGGCCCACCTGACTGACAGCTGTTGATTTGGATCTCTCCATCACACGCCAGATAAAAGAGGGATTCAGGACTCATCCGTGCCGCTCCCTCCGCTCCATTCCTCCCTCCAATCCCCGCCGCAAACGCAATTCCCGGGCACTGGACTTCAACAGGGCCTCCTAATGAAGTCATTCCCAGCACACATGATTGGGTGAGATTGCCACCACCGCACCACCACGATGCCGCCGCCGCTGCTGCCGCCGCCGCCACAATCCCCTCTCCCTGCACACATCTCAGGCCTCCCATCCCCCACCTCCACCGAGCGTACTCATGTGGAAACAGCAAGTGGTTGTGTGCATCCACTCCCTCCCTGTGTGTGGGTGTGTGTGTGTTTGTACATTCGCGACACATGTGATAGTGTGTGTGTGCACGCCTGTGTAGGTGTGTGTTCTTAACTAAGCTAACACAGCCTGACTGGCTACTAATTGGATGTCTCCACCGGCAGTTATACACTATGTGGCATTATGGCCGAGGGAAAATCACATAGGGAACTACACCTCCAACACGATGCACGGAGGAGAAAATAGAACGAGTGCGGCAGCGAGGGATTTTCCTGGCAGTAAAGGAGAAAATCACACGATGGTGACATGATGGTGTCGGTGCAGTATGAGCTGTGATGGAAATCAATCAGAGAGGCAGAAATCTGCTTCTTCCCGCCTGTCCATCACTGTCTGGCAACATGAAAGCCTTTGATTTGAGTAATGAAAAGTCGACAGCTAATGAATCTCTCATAATGTCACCCACTAAAAACAACAAATGTGTCTTTGTGGAGGTCTCCTGCTCAGCCTAATGCACATCACAGTCCCTGATAGTTCACTCAGCGACACCTCCTCAGCAGGAATCCTCCAGAGACAAGCTCGCTGGCTGTCAGTCGGTCGGTCTGCCACTCAGCGCTAACACGACAGCCCGTCCCCGAGTGCCTGTGAACACTCCACAAGCAGCACCGATCTGACAACACACACACACACACACAAAGAAGAAGTGTTTCTGAAGGTACCCTCCTGTGACGCCCAAAAAGGCTTGTTTTAAGTTTTTTTGCACCGGGGGAGGTGGGCATCGGAGTGAGGACGACTCCCCTGTTAGCGACGGGGCTGTGCGATCAAATGGAGACATTTTTTTGGCGTCTTTGAATCTCGATGACGGCTCAGGAGCCTCGCAAGAGAAGCACTGGACTGATAAGAGCTGTTAAACTTAAAGAACTATCTGATCTCAAATACTGACGGATACCGGGTAGATAGGACAGACAGGAACCTTTTATTTCAATCTACTTGCTGATATTTGCAGTTTAATTAGAAATCACAACATTTTAGATTTCTTTTTCTAATGAAATCAAGGTTTATTCCTGTTGTGATTGAGAGTCTGATAAGTGTCAATTAATAGGCTCCCAACGTAGAATTTGCATGACAATAAATGCAATGCATTATCAATATGCCAACACCATGCATTATTAAAGATGGTCACCATTAACATAATAATATATTTGCATAATCAAGAGCAGCATTTGCATGGGAGACACAGGATCTCCATGCATCAGCAGAAGGTGAAGACGATTCAGATTTCTGCAACCTCTTCGTCTTCAGCTTTTAATGAAATGGATCCAGAGTCGACTCCATAATGGTTTGAGTTCCAAACATGTTAAACTTACGTGACTCAGTGCAAAATTTTAAACCATGGAAACTTGTTGTTTGAGGGAAATATTCTACTCTTCACTCCTGTATCTAATGCCTGCAGTCCCTGATTCAAATATATGATACTTTTATTAAATATAATCATTAATACTGGTTAAACTGGTTTTCTGTGGAAATCTGAAAGATTCTTCTAAAATCAGAAAACCCCTGGAACCAATTGGAGGCGTATAGTTAACATCTCTGGTCGTAGTGCAGGAGTTAAGATATCAGTTATACAGTCTATTCCCTATATTTTGCTGAATTACCTATGAAACATTGTTTTTATCACTGGAACCAATTGGAGGCCTTTTGACATGTATGGTTGCACATCAGGAGACCATATCATGAAAATAGACAATGTGATTAATTTCAATTGTATGTTGGAATACACGGCATCACATTGGAATTTATATCGTTAAATCACGGTACGAGTTTTCAAGTTATATTCAAAGTGAAGCAATGTGCCCCTGATAAAACAAAGCAAAGGCACTTAGCATGTGTTCTCCTAGTTAAGATTCCCTCTCAGCAGTAATACGATGTTTCTGAGTGTCTGCTGGAAAACAAGTGGAAGGTCAAGAACACGAACAATGGATGTTGATTCCAATTATGTGTAAAGCATTGAACAAGATGCGCTAATGATGGCGTTGTCGGGAGAGAAAAAAAGGTGTTTATGTGCTACTCTCCCAAAGCCTGTGGAACACTTTATTAAGCAAAGGCTTTATTTCCATAAAGGCTGATAAGACTTCAAATGATTCAGTGAAAAACAGTCCTGGCATCAGCGCGGCAAAGCAGCGCGTGTATTTATCTCTGCAGACGCCGGGAGACAATCAAGACAAAGATGATAGCACATTTTGAAATGCAGCACAGAGGCATAATGAGATTGCAGCTACTTCAGGAACAAAACCAGACAAAATGCTTTTTTCCCCCCGTAAATGGCTCCTTGTTTTATTCACTCACACCAAAAAAAGGCCATCGTTTTCAATTAATGAAGCAGGGAATTGAGTCCGAGGTCCTGCGGGATATGGATTAACCATGATGGCTTGAGGGCCCAATCTCACACTGAGTCTGCTCTGCGGTCTGCATGGAGGAATTTCTCATTCGAGGCCCCAACCACCCCCCCATCCACACCACCACCACCACCACCACCACCACCACCACCTCCTATATACCTCCAACTCCATCCATCCATTCCTCATCCTAAGGTGAGTTGCTTCAGTGCAGACCGCTATTAGTGGTGGGGGGAGATAAAACTGTAAGTGTTGCTCCCAATTAGTGCATCAGTGACCGCTCTGTGCCTCCTCCACGGCGAGGCCTGCGAGGATGGGGAGGGAGGGAGGAGGGGGCCGTGCCGGGTGAAGGATTGGAGGAGAGGATGGCGTGAAGACGCCTCGGCTTTGGAGAGGAATGAAAAAGAGAAGAAGGGAGCGGGTTGGAAGATAAAGAGATGAAACAAAAAGGGAGAGAGGAGAGCGAGGGGAGGGGGAGCGACAAAAAAATGGCTTAAGCGTTCATTTTGAGTGGCGAGACAGGTCCTATTAACATTTAACAGCGTTTGCGCAACTTGGTGTGGAGGTTAGGATGCAAATGAGGAGGAATTAAAACTGGCCAGAGGTTTGTCATTGATGGATTGCAGTCTGGCGGTACTCACCACTTCCTAGTGTCCATCACAGACGATTACTGTATAATTAAACCTTATTTCTGGACTCTGCGGCGCATAATTACTTGTGTGGGAATGTAACCATCATCTAAAAGCTCCGGCAAAATGCTTTAGCATTTAGTCTGGCAGGCTGCAGTCATTTCACAGTCCAGTGACAGATAGAGCCATCTGATGATCGGCGAAAGAACAGTCACTTTTAATAAGAGGTGGGAAAAAAATATTAGGCGACAGTGTGCTGATTATAGGAAAATTAGGCTTTCAAGTGGTAAAGTCCTTTGTGTTATTTGCATAATTTATTCCAGCTTTACCCCCCTGTTCAACCACCTTTTTCTGCGGAGCTGTGGGCAATTTCCTCTCATATTTGAATAGATTGCACATTTAAGACTACTTAAGGAAAAAAAGTGATCGCTTAGCATATTTTAATTGTGAGCAGAGGTGTGAGGCTGAAGCTTATGGAGCGAGGGCCCTTTAAAGTGAAGAGGACATTGTACATTCCTTATCACACGAAAGCATGTAAACATTGCTATTATGAATAAAGCTAAAGACGTAACCTGAAAGTCGGTTTATCGATGAAACAAAACCAGCTGCAGCTTTAGAGAAGAAACCAGCGGTTCTTATAAAGCGTGGAGCAAGAAAACTGCAGTAAAATGCTCAAATCTGTAAGAAGAAACTACATTTACCAGCTTTATATTTGATAAATAATAGAACTTGTGTCATAAATTATCAGTGATCATAACTATAGCTTGTCTCGGAGTGGGAAAATAAAGACGGCAGCAGCCCCTGCGTTGCACTCTAACCTGCTGCGAAGCGTTTTTGAGTTTTCACAGATAATTATAGAGGCTATACAGCCGGCTTCCCACACCTCGCCACCGCACACTGTATATAATCATATACCTTGGAAATGCAGCGGGCAAATGCACATCAATTTCATTAAGAGTACTCACATAATCCAAATTCTTTTTGATGGAGAGGGATAATTAATGCTTTAATGTTTTGGTCTTGCCACTCGTACCACAGCAAGAGAAATGAATTGTTACATTTTAATGAGCGGAGCGACAGCGCCGGCTTCCTGCGCAACACGGACGATTTTATAATTGCACACAAGGGTGACTAACTCAAGGCTCATTACGGCGATTTTTCAGATGGGCTATTTTTTGGCAGGACAATACATTTATTCTTACTGATAAATAAATTCAGTTATTCATCTTTTACGCCGTCCGTCCCTCCAAGAACCTTCATGTGACCGTTGACAAGGGAAAAAAACGAGATGTACAAGATATAATCTCCCAAGAAAATGTCTTTAATGAATCGTTTGTTGCTGCTTGTACCTCAGATTACATGAAAATACATTTAAGTCGACTGCAAGTATGGCAACATATTCACACATATAAACAAGTGGTGCATTTGTATTGTATGTATAGGTATGTACAACAGAAAACACGTTACACTCTGGTTTAAAGTTGTGCAAGTGTGTTATATATACTAACAATTTATAAAATTCAACACACTAAAGAATAAAAAATAAAGAAAAGAAGAGTGTGCCCACGTATATACACATTCACACGCGCACAACAACAGTAGTTCACAAAAGATTAAAGCAAATGTACTGGATTATACATTTCCGGGGTCAGCGTGAAGTCGACCCCGAGTGTTCCTCCCTCACAAATCACTTGTGAGTGTGTTTCAGTGTTGTCGCCATGTGTATTAGTGTTGTCACACACACGCGCACACTTGGCTATGCTGCAGCCTGTGGTTGCAACATCACCTATTTGTTTTAAGTACAGTCATCTGAGGTAGACTGCGCAAAAACTTCATGGTGTGACTCTCTCCACTTCGCTTTTTTTGTGTTTTTTTCTCGATGCATTTTTCACAAATGTCCGACATTTGGAAAGACGTAAATCAAATACCACGCGTGTTTTGTAGCCATGAGGTAGAAATGCTTCAAAGAACTCTAGCGTCCGTATGAGGAAAAAAAAGGTTTTTTTTCCCAAAAAGTAAAAAAGAAAAGAATAAGAGCTGGATTCAAACTGACCACAAAACACGGAGCAAACAAGCGTAGCGTTGTGTGTTTGGAGTGGTCTGCTCGTCTGCTCGTCTGCTGCGGGCTGAGAGAGAACGCCTGTGCTGCTGTTGTGTGCTCTGAAGTGCATTAGTCGTTTTTTCTATCTGAAGGGACTGTCTCTCCAGAGGATTTGCTGACAGAAGGAATTCTGGTACAGATTGTTTTGAGGGTGGTTTTCTGACGGACCACTCTGCTTTCCCCTTGTGCTGCCGCCACGCCGCCTGGCTGTCTTTCCTTTCCGTCAATTCTGCTGACGCTCAGCAGAACTTTTTTTTTTTTCTTCCCCCCACACATCAGGTGCTGCACTGACGCTGCCCATGCTGGAGATAGCAAACGCAGACTGGGCCTGTGCACATGTTCACTCTATGTGGCTAGTTTGACAGAGATATTTGAAATAAAAGAGATGCACAAAGCTGATCATTGGTTTGAATAAACAGAATCTCCTTCAGGAAAAAAAAACAAAAAAGCAAGTGCTGTCAGTGAGACGTCGAGACATTTCAATATTACACGAAAACTCATTTAGTGCACATACGATAAACTATCATAATTACTCCCATGCCACAAGAGAAGAGCTCAAGGACAGTTTCTTGGACAAGGAGGAGACAAAAATACATTCCGATGCAATACAATGGGCAACAGATAACCTTCAGGTATAAGGGACTTCAAGACTAGTGCCAAAAAATGACCCACTCATGTTACAAAGCCTTTCAGTGAACTGAAAATGCACTTAGACTATGTGCTCTTATGTCATCTGTGTAGATATAGTGAGAAAACTGACAGTAAAGTTACATGGGTTGGATTAGTTAGTCTGGTGCCTTCGTTCTGGACAAAACATCCTTTGATTAAAGTTTTCAAACTGTTGTGCTAACTGCGTCTGTACCTCCTGGTCGGACAATAACATGGCTGTGACAATAATAATACTAAATGCACTGCAGGAAATATCGGTCAGTGAAAATTGCTATGATCAAATGACCCCTTGACCTCTGGCAAAAACAGTAATTTACTCTTGATTTTCTATTTTCCACACTTGTAGAAAATTATAGACATGAGGGACATGCACTGGATGGATGTGTGATTAAAATAACAGGAGTGGAATCCCATTCTGTAACCAATCCAATTCATGTACAGATAAGCAGTGTGAGCAACACATACTTTCACAACTAGATACCTTTCAAATCAAACTTGGGAGAATATCAAGAGCTCACTTCAACAAAACTGTGGAGTTGCTTGAGGATTATTATTCTGTTTCCAATACAGAATGAATGATGGAGTATCAGGGACATATTGAGGGCTGAGATTTCGAGAATAATGTTATGATATTATGAGAATAAAGGTCATAATCTGGATCCAAAATCTTTATTATCAATCTTGTTTCTTCAGAACCACTTTGAATATCACGCAGATATCAGCAAACTGAGTCTATTGTGAAGAAAGAACCACACAGATATGGAGGAAATTGCCTCTTTTGTGGAGGAGGAAACATTTGTGTTATTTGTGAAACTTATACAACTCACATTCCTCACTTTAACACAGACGACAGACTGAGCTTTACGATATTCCTCCACTGAAATGACACGTAGCCTAAAATTACAACTTAATTGACGTAATAATACGACGTAGTTCTCGAAATCTCCATTTCCCCCCCTTTAAGTGACCCTCATGCTCCATTTTTAACATGACATCAAGCCAAACATTTCATTTTAAATCCAATTAGAATTTACTTTGACATTTCAGGAAATACTTTTTACTTTCTTGCTCAGAAAAAGATAAAAAAAATTGGATACAGCTCTTATATGTCCTTTAAATGTAATGAGCCAAACAGCAGCCTGTAGCTTAGCGGCTCATCCAGTACAGGTTGGTACAAATTAAACTGTCAGAGGTGGATTTGAGTTTTCTTTTTTATAGAAGAATTACAGACGATGAAGAGGTAACAACCTTCTCATCTGATTTCATAGGCAAGAAAGCAAAAGAGCATATTCCTCAAACCTTTCCTTTAGTTCATCCGGAAGAGTTTTTCTATCAGGTTCCTCCATCGTCCTCTGATAAACCACATGACAAATGAGCTGTTTGAGGTAATTGTGCAGACGTTAGCTGACTGACAGAACCCAACCATAGAGTCTAGCTCGCTAAATATAAACAGTGATGATTATGGGTGTTTTGATAAATATACAGCTCCCACCACCCCTAAAACCTGCTCGTCGCTTAAAACCCCCAAACAACACTGTTTTAAAATTTCAGGACTGGTGGAGAAGAAACTAAAGAAGCTGCTGGGAGGGAAAGATCTGAAAGAAATTATGGTTTTACTCTCAGTGCCGATTTTGTCAATCCAGAACATATCTAGTACATTCATTGTCATCTCTTTGCTATTTATCCTAGCCAGCTGAGGTACACCTAACACTGCTTCGCTAGACATAAACTGCCGTGGACTCCCCTCTCGGATCTTAGTGCTTTTTCGTCAGGATAACTCGAGGTACTGTACAATTCACAAACGCTTTCCTGAGTTTTGTTTGTAACGTTTGTTTGTTTTGCAGACAAAGGATCAGAAGAGATGAGTACGAGCCCAGACGACTGCCGTTCTGATGGATTACTGCTCTTAGCAAGACAATAAAGAATGATTGACCACCAGCAATGGCCACTGTCAATCTCTGTTGTTCAGACTCACTGCTGAAGTGTTAAAGCTCTTAATAATCATCAGCTCATGCCATGAATGTAGATTGTGAGGCCAATAAAGAAAGGAAATCAGAAAGCACCACTTCAGGCACTTGGATAGCCAAACAAAACTCCAAGAACAAGAACATAACGATATATATACAGACACTGGGGCATCTTTCTTCTGGAGCCAACTCGCTTGCAATGTGTAAACAATGCCCGGCTTTCTGGAGTGTCAAGCATTCAAATTAAAACTTGCTCATTAACCGCGAAACTGCCAGTTGTCTCATCAGATCAGGTCTCTTGGAGCGTCTCAACCCTGTTTGTGAGAACTCGGTGGGCTTGTGTTGGCCTCCTGCATGCCTTCCCCTCCAGCACAATGCGTCTGCCCTGCGGAAAGGAATTGGGGATGCCTCGTTTTCTCAAGGGCGGAATCTATCTTTTCACTGGCTGCAGCCGAACATTTTGTTCCACTCAGTGTATGTGTCAATCTCTTTCTGCGATATACTGGCCTGGAATTTACAAAAGACACTCTCAAAGTCCTGGTAGGTGAGGGGCCTGATCTGTCCCCTGGACATCATCCCTGTCATGTCCATGCCCTGTGCAGAGACATGTAGCAGACCCACGAGGGCCTCTTGGCAGAGTCTGGCCAGATCCAGTCCGGAGAAACCCTCTGTACGCTGGACCAGCAGCGCCAGCTCCTCCTCGCTCAAGCAGTATTTGTGCTGAGATTGGGCCAGGAGCTGGGTCACAATCTGGTGTCTGGCCGCGCTATCCGGCAGGGGAACCAGAACCCTTCGAGCAAAGTACCTGCGCAGCCCCTCGTCCATGTCCTGGGGTCGACTTGTGGAGCAAACCACCAGCACTTGGTTGCTTCCGTCCTCACCGGAGCCCATGAGCAGCGAGTCCAGCTGGCCGAGCAGCTCTCCTTTCAGCCGGTTGATGGGACTCTCTTCACTGAGGTGGGCTGACAGCAGCATGTCGACCTCACTGATGAACAGTACTGATGGCTGCCGGCAGCGCGCCACCAGAAACGATGCTCGGATAATTTTTTCTCCATCAGCCAACCACTTGGTGGCCAACGTGGAACCACTGAGCTGCAGGAATGGCGCCCCCAGCTGGCTGGCCAGGCAGCGACCCAGCAACGTCCTGCCGCTGCCCCTGGGGCCAAACAGCAACAGACATCGTGGGGTTGGTCCTAAACTGCTGAACATGTCCGGGCGGAGAATGGGCCACAGAACCTCCTCCTTCAGAGTTGCCTTCACCAGTTCTAGGCCTGCGATGTCACACCAATCTACGGGGGGGCCCTGCTGGACGATCTCAGAGGTCACCATATCGAGGAGGTGAGGGTCACTGTTTTTTAGCTGCTCCTCAGCATGTCGGGAGGACGAGGATGAGGAGGAGGTAGGCCCTGGTGCTGAGTGGGAGAGGTGGAGACGGTGGTCTTCAGCACTTTGCTCGCTGAGGGAGGGCGAAGTGAAGCCGGCGAGGGAGTCAGCTGAGCGGGAACCCCCCAGGGTGGAGGAGCCGTAGGCCGGGGGAGTCAGTGGCCCACCTGCTGCCTGACTGCTGTACTTCCTCTGCTCGGACGACATCGTGGACTGTTTCTGAGGATTAAAAGGTAAAGAGGACTTTTCAGCGCTCCTGTCAAAGCCACCACCACCGGTGCCTCCATTTGCACTGCTGCTGTCTGCTATCCTGTACATGGGGCTCTCAGCAGAGCTCCGAGACTGACCATAAGCAAAGTTAGCATAAGAGGAGTCTATCTCTCCTTGGCCTGTCATGTAGAAGGCTTTCCTCTTCAGTGAGTTAGAGGAGCTACTGCTGAGAGGGGTTGGGGCAATTGGGGTCAGGTTGTGGCTCTGGTATGGGTATCCAGGTAAAGTAGAAGAGGGGGGGAGTGGTGTGGGTGCAGCGATGCCTGAGGGGAGGTATGAGGAGGGAGGGGGTGCTCCCCCAGGGCTGTATCCCGGCCCGACTGAGCTCTGAGCTGGGTAGCCTGCTGGGGGGTAATTATAACTAGACAAGTTGGGGGAGCCTCCGTTGTAAGCTGGGACTAATGTGGGGTGGGAGGGCGGTGGAGGGGGCGGCTGCAGGAGCCCAGAACTGTGCAGCGGGGAGGGGAGAGCTGGGGTCGGGGCAGACTGGGAGCTGTAACTACTGTGCAAGTAGGATCCGCTGTACGCCGGGCCGTATTCCTGAGAGGCCATGGAGGAGGAGTGGAGGGCAGTGGCACTGTGGCTCCCACAGCTGCTGCTGGAGTAGCTGGGCTCACTCAGGGTGCTGGAGGCCAGGCCAGGGGAGCTGCACATACCAGACACCACCTCCGAGGCCGCCGCCACCCCTCCTTTCCTCACCGAAACCCCCTCTGGGATGCAGCTCATGGGGTAGACGCCATCCTGCCAGGGCTCCGATTCCCCTTTACGCCCGTTCATCACTCCAGGGGCCTCGGAATATCCGCCCGGCATCTCCAGAATGCCAGAATACTTCTCAGCATACTTCTTGAGCAGGTTGGAGGCGGTGAGGGCTGAGATGTCGTCATTGGCCCAGGCATACTGGTAGGCGGTGGAGCGCTGCAGGTGGCCGGGCAACGCCCTGTAGGCCTCAGCCTTGTGGGCTGGCGAGCGCGTGGTGGAGGATATGTCGAAATGCTGTTCGGCCCACTGGCTGTGCTCGGGGGTCCACTGCATCTTTAAGCCTGACGAAGAGAACGAGAGACATGTGAACACACAAACACGCTAAAATCATTGGAACAATAATTAAAATGACAACACCTTCAAATTGGCTGGGATGCAGGGCGGTCAATTAAAAATGTGATATTATCTGGAGGCTTGTTTTCATTTATTCATCATATATTTATCGTGAGAGTGGAATCGTTTATTTGTGCAGATCAGGAGAATGTGTGTCTGCAGGTGTGGTGCAATACAGAGGACGGTGGGACGGCTGGTTACTGCAGCCTGATGCACCCCGGCCAGACCAATAAGACAGAGGCATCGAGGGTCAGTCTATAATCCCCGGCTCATCTGAGGTGGCTGAAGATGGGTTTGAAAATGTGCCTCGCCGTGCGCCACAAAGCAACACACACACACACACACACAACCTTGCACATCCACCCCCATCTGCTCATGGTGCTTTCATCCAACACACGTAAAAACACACAACCCCCTTTTTTAGACACACAAAAACTATCTATGCCTGCACTCAAGCGTGCTGGCGCGCACACGCTCACATCCACTGACCCAGACGGACAAACACAGGCACGCACACAGGAGCTGCAGCGAGCTATGAATTACAACACATTGTGTCTCCGGCTTAGTTCCTGTCTGCACAGCTCCACCTTGACCTCCTCTCTCCACGTTCTCTTTACCTTTCCGTCTGCATCTCTTCTTCACGCCCCCCCGCTGCCTCATCTTCCCTCTCACTCTCTCCCCTTTTGCTTTTTTCCCGTCGTCCATTTTCCACCTCCCCTCCTGCCAAGCCCCTCTGTATTCCCCCTCACCCCCTTTTACTCTGACTCCATCTATTTCGATATACATCTCTTCTTTTCATTCCCTTTCTGCTCTTTCTTTGCGGCCACCCCTCTTTTTTTATTTACTCCCTGTGTGCTCGCCTCACCTCCTCCTCCCCTTCCTCCTCCCTTGCTCCATCTCATCTCAGACACACTCACCTGGCTTTTCCCTTTATTGCCTCAGGAGGCTGGAGAGCCACTGTTTCCTTTAATCCCAGCCAATGCCATCTGCAAACACTGACAGTCACACGGCGACTCCATCGTTGTCTCACTATCAAAGCCGCGGCGCTATCAAAGGCTGGACGGGGCGTAATCACAGCAGCCGCATGGCAGATTGAACCCTGTTTGATTTGACTTAGTGCACACAAATAAAGGATAATATCGGTGTCATTTAGGCTGCTTCCTCCGACTTATTGACTGGCAGTGGATGCATGTGGAGATCCACAGTTGGGGGTCTAGTGAGTCCTACCTGCTCCAGAATTGGTTTATGTGTGTTTTTGTCTGAGTGAAGCAGGCCTGCACAATGAAATCCATTCACCAAGGAGCAAATCTTCCCTTCCTCCCATCCATTTATGCTACAGACGTGCACAAAAAAGGGCACAAACACACACGTTCACACTCTCACACTCTCATGCTCCTTTCTCCGAGGGCCTGTGTTTGTTTGGTAACAGCACAAGGAGGGAGGGGGGAATCCCCAGACTCCTATTTCCTCTCTGATTCTCCTCTCCAGCCTTCTCTCGGCAGACGCCAGTGGCTAATTAGCAGAATGGCGATCTGCTAATTGTGTTAATTTACAACATTTTAGCCGAGGGGAGTCTAGCAGGGGCTGGCGAGCCTGTCACCCTCCCAGTGTAGTGAGCAGGGGAACGCCTCAGACAAAGAGCTGAGCAGAGGGAAGTTTTGCATTAGCTGGAAGGCTCCTTTAGAGCTGAGAATATATTATATGGAAATAATAAAAGGGCAGCACTTCAAGGAGGAAACTACAAGTCAGGAAAAACTGGACAAAAGAGGAGTAAATGAGGATTTAGGTCAAATTCAAATTTTACTACAAGCCCTTGAAAGCAGCCTGATTATATTGTTTTTATTGGAAACTCAAGTTTTGTGAACAATGAAACCTTCTTTAACATTACGAGATAGGATGTTTTTTCAAGATGTTTATTTATTTCTCAGAGAATAATTTATGGGTCTTGATGAAAAAAATCATGTTTAGGGGAGTGATATTATTCAGTGTTTGCAATTTGGTGCAGATCCAAAGTCTTTTTTCCCTATTAACATATGATCAGCATGAGATTATATGTACCTGAATGCATCATGAGATTATATGAACCTGAAGGCATCATGAGATTATATGTACCTGAATGCATCATGAGATTATATGTACTTGAATTCAGAACGAGATTATATGTTCTTGAGCAAGGGGGGCGACACGTGGCAGAGGCTCTAAGCCGGATTCAGCCGCGTCTTCAGCCATCAGCGTCGGACTTCTCTGGCTAATCTACAATCCACTCCCCCGTGTGCATGAGGAGCTACATGAGGCTTGAAGGTTTGCTGCTGTGTAACTGCAGAAGTATCCACTGTCACATGTTATTTAAAGAGCTGCATTGAGGAATCTTCCATTCAGTAACATCATTATTGACCTTCCGCTGTCGATCAAGTTATTACAGTGACGTCGTGAAGCACTTGACCTGGTCCGAGACTGATTAAATCCTAAAGTGACGTTTTAATAGTGCAGACCAACAGAGCGACGGACTGAAGTGGTGCTCAAGTGGTTCAAACTCTTTTGCACAAAGAGAAAAGACAATTATTTGGCAAATAAAAAGAGATGAATGAAGAATTAACACATTAAGAAACTGGGAAACCTGTCGTTTTCATTTTACAGGGCCTTCCCCCCAAAAAAATCATTGCAATGTCGGAGCAGCCTTCTTCATGCAAAATGCATCTTGAAAAATGAAAGACAATTATTAGTCGATATAACACGAGAAAAAATCTGCTGAGGGAGGAATAGAGAGAGAGAAACCAGGAGGAGGAGGAGGAGAGGAAGCGAGGCCGTAAAATACCAAACGAGGGAGAGAGAGACTAGAAAAAAATACATGTGACAAAATACAACAAGCCGAATCACACACACTCTTCCCTCCACAGAGTTTGACACTCCATCAAACTCTGATGTGTCCTCCGTTTAAAGAAACATGAATCTTTCTAATTCCATCATTAATAAAGATAACATATATAAAAGAGTGTGTCAGGCTCCATCAGGGCTTTCATCTCTTCTATAATGAGGTTAATGCAGAGACGCAGTGATTACCCCTGCAATGCAAATGAAGGCCAAATGATAACTTGCACTATTTAAATAAGGTAATAGCGATTACTCTACGTTATTCAAATGAGGACAGATGCTTTGAACTGAGCGCTTTGAACTCGCTGCTCCTTCTCCAAAACATAAGGAAGAGACGGAGGAGGATTGACTTTGGTATCGTCCAGGGTGGATCCTCTAATTCAATGTGATGTAAACCAAGGACAATGAGCAAAGCAAAGTCGCTTAACGTGGCAGAGCGGGATGGGCGGGGTCGACTGGGTGGGAAAATCAGCCGAGGTACACGCTGCTCTTCTTTACTCACTTTGAAAAGACCTTGGAAGTTACGGAAAAGTCCTTGGATTCATTGTCAGAATGAAACATGGATGGAAATCAACACAAATAACCAGCAGAGAGTTTTTCTTTGGATGTTAATATAATATATCAAGTGCTGTGAATGCCGGCCATTCATTCTCAAAAAACTTTCAAGGCCCTTTTCTCATTTAAAACATGAAAAAGGAAAATATTACTTGTGGATATTAATTAGTCGGAACTTTAACATTGAAGTAAATGTGTTTTGTGAATGTGGTTTACAGCCGTTTTTCGCACAGGATCTAAGGATGGATGTAAAATTGGGTCCGGACATTTGTGTTTCACTGATCTATACAAACAGATTCTGCTTGTGAATGTGCAGAATCTGTAGCGAGGGAGGTAAACAGTCCTTTTTCAACCTGAGATATTTTGGTCTTTTAGTCTTTTCAAGATTTGTGACTAATTTTCGGGCTCTTCTCACACTCGGACATTTTACTAGGAGGCTGGCAGGAAAAGTTCCGGGTCGGACATTCTCACATATACAGCCCCTCCAGAACATTTCAGGAAAATATTAAGTGCCTGTCTGAAAGCATCCGTTTGTTTTTCTGACTGCAGAACCCTAATGGAGCTGCAGGATCTTTGATTTCCTCCATGTCCACAATGGGGGTTTGAGGCCTGGGAGGGAGGGCGTTTGCAAAAGTGTTTAGATGGACACATGCAAGTAAAGTGTGTGAGTGTGTTGTTGCAGGGAAAGACGGAGAGAGGGAGAGAGAGAGAGAGAGAGAGAGAGAGAGAGAGAGAGAGAGAGAGAGAGAGAGAGAGAGAGAGATCGTGCACTCAGCTGAAACAACATCCGACAAAAATCTTCTCCACCTTCTGAAGCGTCAAGTCTGCCGGCACTTTTTTGTATATTTTTTTTGTCTTCTCCTCCAGCCTCCACATAGAGAAGCATAATCATTCTCATTACACCCGGCGTCCATCTGCATCAACAGAGCTGCCTATTACTGCCAGTGTGTGTATGTGCAGTAAACAGCTCTTTAGAGAGAGCTAATGAGCTCTTTTAAGTCTGTCCGCTGTGTGATTCTGCAAGCGGGGTGTCAGAGCAAACTGCCCATTTTGGTAACGTCATAATTAAGCCGTGCGAGCGCTGGGAAAGAGAGGCCGGCTCACATGTTGACGCCGACATGCCTGCACACACACACACACACACAATCTGAGATGAGACGTACAAACGTGCGCGTCTGTCTTCCAAACATAAACAGACACCGAAGACCTTCAAAAACAAACGACCATGTCACGGCCTTTTTGAAAATCTGTTCCAGCCTCTCTCTGAAGAAGGAGGAGTTGCATGACAAGCGATAACTTCATCAAGAGAGACCTGTTTTCACGCACCACTGGGGAAATCTAACCAGCCGCTTATTCAAATCCTTATCAAATGCACCAGAGGGCATCTTTTAAACTCCAAATTACTGCACGTGTAAAAAGCCTGGATCTGCGTCGTATGTAGCTTTTGTCTTATTGTGCGCGTGTGTGTGTGAATTGTCATGCGTGCACATGGCGGCCTTGTGTGTGTGTGTGTTTGACAACCTCTGGACCACCTTGTTAATGAGTCCAGCACACTGTGACTAAGCCACAGGCTACGCTGTATTGGCACACAACCTACAGTGGAGTGTCAAATAATGTGATTAGGTCCTCCAAAAGGCAATTAATTATGAAATTAGTCATGAACTGGTGTCACACACACACACACACACACACACACACACACACACACACACACACACACACACACACACACACACACACATGCACGAACGCACACACCACAACCAAAACGCTCACTGTGCGTTGATGTCAGCGATCGCAGATCAAAAATTCAAAAAAGAAATCACTAATAACCTGTATTCATTTCGATTTGAGTCAAAACTAAATGAGATGAACAAACAAGACAAATGTGTGTCAACAGAATCGCTAAATTCCTCTTTCAGCCCATGTCACAGGCAGAGAAGCCGCCACGCCAGACGCCATCCGACGATCCAGAATCCGCGTCTTTGAAGCCTTTCAGTTCATCCGCCATTACAACGCACAGTCTGTCGCGAAGCAACGACAGAAACAACAACAACAACAACAGATAAGGGAGTAAACAGAGCCGGGTTCAAAGTCTAGACGGCGAGCAGTGACCGGGAGAGATGAGCTGTCACTAACTCAAAGACAGTAAAGGAGAGAGAGGGGGATCTGTAAAGATGACAGCTCGGAGCAGCGGAATAAGGATATTTGACAAATGACAGCGTCTTTAAAAAAAATAAATCAAATATTCATTGTAATCCGCGATCTTTGACCTCGTGACAAGTTTTCGCAGCTTCGACCATCAAACTTTGAAATCTGCAGATCGAGAGTAAAAACAGAAACTCGCCGTCGAGGCTTTTAAAAAATATTAGGGTGTGTTTAATGACGACTCTAAATTTAGCTCACAGAAGAAGCCAGTGATAAATCTCTTAGTAGATTCCAGAGGCATATCGTCGTCACCCCTGCCCGCCAGTATCACATCTCCCTTAGAGCTGTATAAATTGACACTGTCTAAATTTCCTTTTACTAGACAGACGATTGAATGGGTGGGTTAAATGGGTAGGGCGCCGTTAAACAAATGCTCCGGATCAAGGAAATTGTGCGTGGCTTCTTTTGTCATTCAGAGAGGAAATTGAGAGATATTCTGCGGGGGCTCGGCGCCGCTAACGCACGGCATTCATCTATAATGCACTCGGCCTGTCCGTCAGCTACTCCATTTCCTGTGACTAGCGCAGCGTGCCTAATCACCCGGCTCCACGCGGGTTCCTTCCTCAAAGACAGCCCTGCGTGCACACACCAACGCACACCCACACACACACACGTGGCCACACGCAGGATACACCGACATGCATAGAAACATCAGGCCCCGCAGAGGCAAACAGATTATTCTTATCTGGCGAACAAAACATCTGTAAAGAGCCTGAGCAGCACCGTGCTGGAGCAGTGTCACAACCCTCGCAGCATCTGCACATCTCCTCTTTCATCACTGGGAAAAGAAACAGCTCTCACAGGCCGAGAGAAATCCAGATCATCAGAGAGGAGACGGGTAAAGTCCTGTGTGACGTCATAAAACGACATGTTTTTATTTATTCTTACTGTGGTATCTAATTTTTATCAAATCAAAAACCATTAATAATCAAACACGTGTGTTGATGTAAATGTAAATGTGTCGCATATTATGCATCAACAAATAATTAATAGAATCGTAATAAATTCCATCTGTACAAACTTATACAGCATATTTTATAATGAGTTAACTATTAAGGTTTTTGCAAATAAATCTTAATATTTATGAGCTTTAAAGCATATTCAAACAATTATTAACTTAATTGAAGCTTTTTTAAGTTCTTATTACTAGGGTGTATTTGTTGTAACTTGTTACTAACATAATATAAGCCATTTAATTAGCCTTATCAATAATATATAGTTTATTGATAAACTATAGTTTCACAACCCTTAACACAGCATTTATTGGTTAAGATTTACATATTGTTACAATTGGCTTTATACTACAGGATTATCATCAATAAAGTTAAGTTAATATATAATGTAATCGTTCATATTTCTCATATTTATAAGTTAGTATATCTACAACATAATAATCAGGTTTATAAATAGTTGCACTAATATATTACAAATAAATAAACCTAACAAAGATAAAGATATAGATGAATTATACTATATTAGGGTTTATGAAGTTTGTTATAGTTCTAATAAGTCAATAAACTAATTATTAATCCATATTGCTCATGTACAATACACTGATTTATAACCCAATAAAGTCATTAATTATTACTGAGAAACCCTTGAAAAGAATATTTAGGATTATATGTTGGAGCTCATTTATAATACTAATAAAGCAATTTCCCAGTGTTCCCTATGAGCTCCAGCACTGTTTGCACTGCATGTGTGACAACAGCCTAAGTTTGTATACTTACAGAGACAAGTCAAGTAAAGCAAACACCTCGTAGGACTAACATCCTGCTCCGCTACTGAACATTAAGCTGCAGAATTTTCCTGGTGACAACAGGAGCAGTCACACAAACAGCTCTCAGGCCTGAGGTGCAGTCAACAGGATCTCTCCGAGTGGCCCCCAGGGTTAACTTGGGGCCGCACACTATCAATACTCCTCTGACGCCCGGATCCATACCTGCGATCCACCACCACTTTGTTTACCTGTGTGTTCAGTAATTAAAATAGATTTCTGAGAGGAGGCCTAATCCTTTTAGAAATGACATTGATCCGGCGATGAGAGCTGCGGTGGAAATTCTGCTTTCTTTATTTTCTCCTCGACACTCTTTCCACGCAAGCCGAGGGCAACCCCGCCCCCGCCCCCCCCCAGAGCCCAACCCCTTCCTCCTCGATGGCAACTTTGTGAAGTCGTCGACATGAAGGACGTCATTTAGGGGAGGGGGTGGCGGTAGAGGGGTGGCAGGTGGAGATAATAGAAAAGAAGCCTCTAACCCCGTCTAAAGCTGTCTGTCTTCGTAAATAAAATGAGATAATTATTGAGTGAACAACATTATACGCCGACGACGCACTCTTTCTCCTCTCCCCCTCCCGCCGGCGCAGTTGTAAATCTCAACAAACACGGTGCTTTCGGACATTAAGTGCTCACTAAGCACAGTGGATGCATCATATTTCAAGAGCAGGCGTTGTGTGGGTGAGGAGCTGGGGAAAATGGAGTGTAATGGTTATCCATTATCTTATACGGCAACGGCGGCGATGATCATTTTCAAGTGACTCATTTCTGGAAGTACCTATCTATTGGCCACTTGGAGAGAAGACTTTGATGGCTAATCCAAAACAACTATTCAGAGGTCATTTACTGCGGCGGCGCGGAGACACTCTGCACAAGAGAACGCTCCAGCCCCCCTCATTATTCAAATACAATCCTCAGGAAAGATCCACATCACAAACAGCGACGCCGCAGCCCCAGAGTGGGCGATTACCTACACAGCACACTCCGGCCCAGAGTGGAAGCATTAACAATGCATCAACAAATGAATATATCACAATCCAAGTAAGAGTTTGAAAGCTCACAAGAGATATTTGTCATGGGAATAAATAGAGATGCTGGAGTTTATTAACATATCAATGATCCCACTCGCTGAAAAGCTCCACAGTCAATATTTTCCTACATGCACGTCGTGTAGAGGGAGAACTTTCATATTATTCAATCATATTATTTTATTCAGCCCAGGTATTTTTAGAAGTGTGGGTGCGATGTTTGTTTGTGTGTGGTCTCGGCTCCACATGAATGGTTACTTAACACCACACTGATTTCCCCTCAGCAGTTAGACACAAACCAGCCGATGCTCAATGATGCATCGCCGCGTTTGTTTGCTGCCAGGCGCTGTGCATGTGTGTGTGTGTGTGTGTGTGTGTGTGTGTGTGTGTATTATCATCGCTGGCAAATAGACAGCCCAGGAGTGACTGCCGGAGTGTCACCATCTGTGGATGCATGTGTGTCTGTCTGCGCTGGGCTGTGTGCAGACTGTGTGTGAGTGTGTGTGTGTGTGTGTGTGTGTGTGTGTGTGTGTGTGTGTGTGTGTGTGTGTGTGTGTGTGTGAGTGTGTGGTTTGTATAGGGATGGGGGCAGGGGGGCTGCAATCGGTCGACTGGACCTCGACTTCATAGTTTGCAACCAACTCGCTGCCTATAATACAAACTACTCTGCGAAAACAATTTTAACAACTTTACAGGCTCATAATTACACTTAATCTTTTCTTCTTCATAGTAGTGAAAAACAAATCTGCCAATGAAAATTCATGCTGAGAAAAATCTCTCTGTTTTTAATAAAATGAAACTAAACAATTAAAAGGAGGATTTTAAAAGCACCTAAAAAAAAAAAGCTGAGATTTTTGTAGTGTATGAAACACTTGGCAAGCGAGTGAGATTAGAGATTAACGCCCGCCGCGAGTGGTGCACGTGTGCGTGTGCGAGTGCGAGTGTGTGTGTGTGTGTGTGTGCCTGCCTGTGGGGTAGGCTATGTGTGGATTACTGAGGAGGCCCTAGCTGGGATAACCTCTACCCCCAGCCTGTGAACTTGCAGGATCCTTCACGGTGCATGTTTGAAGTGTCAAACCCTGCACACTTCATATAGATTCTGGCGAGATCTGCCAACTCTCCCCTTCTCACACTGTGTCCCAGTGAAAAATGAAAAACGGGAAGTAGAATTAGTCTCGGACTGCGCCTTTCTCTCCACCTGCTTTTATGTGCTTCTTCTTTTTTTGCTTAAAAACACCCGTGTGGAAATTAAAATAATAAAAGTACTTGGCCGAGGGAGAAATAAAGCATCACACACATGAAGCATACGCGTCCAATTAAAGATGAAAACATCCGATATGTGCAGACCAATAATGAGACTGTAACCTTCCACACATTGATATAAGAAACAAACATAAATCCTATATCTCCGTCGCATTTGAAGTTTGACTCTTTGAATAACGTCATCACTTCCTCCTCTTCTTCTCTTCTCCACCTAAACTGGAGAAGTGTTTATTTCTATCACTCCAAATATTCACACCAATAGTTATTTACTAGTTATTTACTGATTTATGGAAATTTGGTTGGGAAATGTCGGTAGAGAACTTAGTTATAAATGACGCCAATTATCACGGTATAGTTAAAATTTTCGAAAAAAGTATTGTTTTGCAAACTGAAGAAATTAAGAAATTAAGTTAAGCACAGACGAGTCAAAATATATATTATATACAGAATAATATGCAGGAGTGAAGGCTAAAGGTCACAGCTTAATAAATTTCATTTGTCTGGTAAACAGCTGAGAGGGGAACGGGAGGACGTGACGCCTGAGGCCGTGCAGTTGGACTGAAACTCAGGCGAATGCCGCAGCGCACACTGAGTCATCATCCGTGCGCCGCGGCCGCCTGTCAAGCTCGTCCTACAGCTGCTTCATTTCCATTTGAACTCGCCTGTGTACTGTACATCTCCAGCTCCAGCCGCTCAGGTATGCGTGTGCGCCCCTGCAGGTGCACGGGCACGAGGCGGCGAGGCCCTCACGTGCGTCTTTTAAATCCACTGTGCAACTCGCATTATGCTGGAATTCACACAGGTTGTCTAAACAGTCAAACAGCGGATCAATACGCCCATCGATCGGTGGCATTGAGACTGAACTGGTCGTGTCGAGGGGGCAGGAGATTCTCACTAGAGCTCTCGGCTGGAGGACGCACACACAGACACACACACACATACACAGCACATGTGTATATATAAAGAGAGAGAAAGAGAGAGAGGATCTGGTATAAACCGCAAATATCTATGTGCACACATTTATGAACACATTTGTGCCGTCTTCTTTCTATCTGCCTCTCTACCCACTCCAACACCAGGCTCCTTGGGGCAAAACTAACTACCTCCACACCAACGCCGCCCCGCTCATCTCACAGGAGCACATTCAGGTCCTGTCTGTGCAAGTCAGAGCAGTCTGCCAGCAGTTTGTCTCAAAGTGAGGGCATCCAGTCAGCTCCGGCAGCTGAATATCAAGCTGGCTGCCGCCGCGTCTCCCCGCGCTCAACTGACACAGTCGATAGCTCTGCATTATTCATGGGGACGCGAGGGGCCGATGAGATGGCCTCTCACTGAGGGCTGGATTTCAACAGTCCCAAACTTTACAGGGGCTGGCGGACGCGTGACACCTTCAACAACTGTTTATCGTCAGCAAAAATGACAACGTGCGGCGGCGGGGAGAGGGCAGGGAACTTGAAAGGGCAGGGAACTGAACTTGTAAGCAAATTCAGAGGCGAATTTGTCGGTTTTCAATGAGACAACACGTTTGACAGTTTGCAGACAAACAAGCGAGCGCCGGCGCCTTTTAAATAAAACGCCACGGAGCTAAAATAGCCCCAGTCTGACAAATAAAGTACATATTATGACTCTCTTGTCAGCTGCTCTTGTTTCCTATCAAGTCAATAAACACGGATCACAAAGTTAACATGAAATCCTGATGCGTGCAGTAAAAAGAAAACAAATCACAATTTCAAATGTGGCTCATCCGTGTTTGCTGATTTCCATTACACAGACTAAAGACATCAATTAGCTAAACTGCGTCCATTCAAAAGAAAGAAAAAAGGAATAACAAGAAAGAAAAGAGACGGTTATTTGGAGTGAATCAAACAACGAGGACCAGAGGCAATGAAACACGTCAGGCTGCTTGATATCAGATCTCAGAGGAGAAATTTGATGGGCACCGATGAGCAGAAGGCATCTCAGGAGAATTGGACAGAGGAGAGATTTAATGTGATCATAGGGGACGCTCATCTTTCAGAGAACGGGGTAATAATGAGCAATCAATAACGTCCTTAACAGAGTTAGAGCGAGTGGCTGACAGCAGATGTAAGGCTCCGGCTAACAGGCTACGTCTGATCTCACATTACCGCCCTGGATCAGGCTTTAACACGCATGCACACACACATGCACTCACACACACACACACACTGTATGTACGTGCAGCATATGGACCAACAAGCACATACATATGGACACACACACTCTCTTTACTCTCTGTGCGCCTGTTTTTCTCTCTCTCACACACACACACACCCTCCTCAGGTGACATGCACCAGCGTTGTGTCATTGCCTATCGATCAATAGCTGTAATCACATTCACAGACTATGAACATGGTAGGAGGCCGGGCGCCGTGAACGCCGTGAACGCCGTGCAGCGGTTTATCTGCGGATTTCACGGCTAACATGACAACCACGGCTTACACATTCTGTCAGCTGTACTCGCAGGGTAATAAAATAAAACACGCTATTTACTTTATTTATCAAGTAAAGTCTGAACTGCTGCTGTCGAGGCCACTTAGGCGTAGCCAGCGTTCAGGCTCAGGGTCTCAGCCTGTGCCTGAAGATGACGTACAGCATTCGGATTGCGAGTAAGTGGGATTAATTACATATTCAGTGAGTAACTATCTGCACCAGATATCCAGGATATACAACTGAGGCCCACTGCATGAAATTAAATGTGACCGACCAATACTTGAATCCATGATCAATGCACTATAGCTGGCATCAGTAAATTTAATCAAAATCACATTTCTTACGCTGATTTCAGACATGAACATTTCCGGAGTTTGCCTTTCACATAAAGAAGAACGCAGCAGGAGATTGTCCCGAGTCAGATGTGCTGTCAAACAACAGGAACATTCAGACAAGGGGTGGAGGAAATTCTGTGGTTTTGTTTACAGCACATTGACCTCGGCGTCGGCCCTTATCGCCAAAAGCTCTCGAATCTCGCCATCTTTGTATGAGTCCTCTTTCTCCTCCTGAGATATTTGTATTCTTACAGTCTCACGTCCATCACGTCAATTTTCCTGCAGTTTTCTCACATGGGATCACTCGGACATTTTCTGGACAATTTACGAGGGGGATGGCAGGAGAAGTTTCCTGGAACATTTCCGGAGCAAATGACTCGGATAATTGCATTCTCACATACTTGGAAAATATCCAAACTGATTATATCGAAAACTTACCACATTCTACAAATCTACAGTTTTGGCACGTTACAGACATTATCGGCAGTAACCATCACATCCTTCTACAGCATCTCCACTCAAAGCCACTGAGGCTGTGAGAAGCAAACAGACGCCAGATATTTAATACCTCTCTCTCCTCTGCTCTGCATTTCCCCTCCAGTTCAGCCTGATCTGGAGTGAGAAAGACTGTGACCTTGATAACAGTGTTGCTGCGCATGTTTGTTTGTGTGTTGGCAGCTTCATCCACTTTCACATATTCTCCTCCTCAACATTTCTCACAGCGGCAGCAGTTAGAGAACGTCTTGTTTTCACTCTCCCACTAAATAAATAATTACAGATTTATTAGTGTGGGCCGCAGCTCCGAGCCTGAGGGAAACACATCATCTCTACTTGTTTGTCACCTGGAAAATACAAAAGCTTGTCTCCAAAAGACGAAGGACGGTCCAGCTTTAGGAGGCACTGACAGGAGGGCGATATTTCGGTGCCGGCTTTTCTCTCTAAATCTCGGAAATGAAAAAGGCTGTGATTGGGTCCCCGGCATAAGAGACACCCTGGGTGATAAACATATTCCGCTCCGTGACGGATATGGGTGCAGGCAGGAAGGAGAGGAGGAGCTGAGAAGGATGCAGCCGGGGAAAAAAGGGCGTGAAGTATTTATTGAAGTGATGAGTGTTGTGATAAGGAGTGACGGTGCTGTCCTGATGGAGGGGGAATGTCATTCCACCGCCGGGGTCCCAGGAGGGAGCGGAGTAAAGGCCGAGGACGGCGGGGCTGACGAAACGGCTTGAAAACCACGCTGTGATATTCTCATTTTGGAAACTTGTGGTATTTTTCATGTTTTAGTACTAAAGTAATACCAACACAACTTCGTACATCTCCTTACAAAACCCTATTTACCTGCTCCTCAGCACTGCAGCTGAAAAAAGCCACAGTAAGTCCATAGACGGCCTCATTTTGTCAACAATATCATGCTGTTGCGGCAGCTCCAGCCCTTGTCAACAACTTGTACTAACAGCTGACCAGATGTGTCCGAGGGCCTCAGCGTCTCCTAGCAACAGCAAAAACGTTACGGCGCGGTGAGCGAATCTGAGGCCGCACAACACAGATTTCTACACTGTGTCATTTCTAATGGTTCGCTGTCCAACAGTCATTTTAAGTCCCGTCACTCGTGCTGCACACGCTGGGCGCAGATTACCCAGCGAGCGCCCCCGAGTCAACGCCGCTTCCCCGGGCTTAATCACAGGCTTTAGCGCTGCCGTTCATCAGGTTGTTAGTTGCGCAGCAGCCCTCAGACGTGGCGACGGGCCTCTTATCTTATCAGTCAATCGGCAACGGCACGCAGGAAATGAGACACACAACAGCGATACTGCCAACAACACTCATCTGTCAAGACTCAATTACCATACTGTAGCACAAAAGATGTGCACAAAACAAGATGCATTGCTGACGTTGTACGAACGAAGTCATTAGTCACGTCCATATAGGGAAAGTAAAAGCTCGGCGGAGCGAGGGGGGGGCAGAGGTGTTGTTTTATTTGGCGAATCTGTGCAAAAGAGGAAGTGGTAAACTTCCTGCTGCTCAGACATAAATCCGCCTTTTTCTAATCATGAGTGTGTGTTTGTTTTTGATGCAGCCCATTAAATTACTGTACTCGTTCGCCGCCTGAGTCTGGAGACAGGGAGGGAAGAGGGAGGGTGGAGGACATATATAAAGAGGGAGACAGATAGAGACAGGAACAGAATGGGAAACAGATTCACACAGAGAGAAACAAAGACTGAGACAAACACACAGAGCCGGGGAGAGAGGGAGAGAGACACAGACAGAGGAATGGAGAGCGAGCGAGATAAGGATGCTGGATGTGTGTACTGCATCCCAAGGGATCACTTACTCAGTATAGACACAGTACTGGAGGACAGAGCACAACAAGGGTTCATTGGCCAAAATCTCTCCTCTTTACACACACATACACACAAACAATCCCTCCAAGCAATATTCCTGTAAGCACTCGTCCACTGAGAATAACCGCATTGACTGAAGTGGAGTGGAGGAAGGAGTGGAAGAGGACGATAGAACGAGGGGAGGAAGGGAGAAACAAAATAAAACGGAGGGATCAGGACGAGGCAGGAGGAGGAGGAGGAGGAGTGTCCACCTGGCCGGTGTCCAGGGGAATTAAACAGTCTGTTTACCATCTCAGCGCCTCAGCAGCGCCATGTTAGCCTAATGGCACGGACATGAAGCCAATTGATTTGTGGACCAATAGACCTGTCCCACTGCACGGGCAGATTACCTAGATCACTGGCTCCGCATCGAGTAGACATCGCTTCTCATTCGCGCCCCACAGGCAGCGGGATGTGAACAGGGTTTAATGCCTGAGTGTGAGTGTGTGGGGCAAGCGTGCATATATGTACACACCGGAAACAAGGGCTTAACTAACATATTTCAACTCGCACATTATTCCCGATTATATTTTCTAAATGGTGATATGCTCCTATTTGGGGATGAGGACCCAAGGGCTGGGTAATAATGGTCGAGCGCCCTCATGTCGTCTATCTAGCAGAGTTTCAGAGGCAGGATGACACCTCAACCTTGCCTCTTCCAGCATTTCTATAAATGCCATCCTCACACTGTCCTCTTTTGTTCTCGGATTCTGCACTCACCCTATTTTCTACTTCCTTTCCTTCCTCCTCTCTGAAGGCTCCTAAGGGGGTTCGTCGTGGATTCCCCACAACGCAGCTACGACTCAAAATGACTCTTTAGCAGCTATAGGCCTGGACTGCTGGGGGACTTCCCATGATGCACTGAGGTCCTTCCTCTCCCTCCATCTGAACGTCCATCTGTCGGTTCATATCCCATTAACACATGTTCCCCCTCTCTCCTGAAGTTCAGTGCTCTCTCATCTCTCCCCTCCTGTCGTCTTCTGTAGGCATTTCAGTGTCCGGATCTGCCCCCATGATCATTGCTGCTATTATTACTCTAATTATTATTGTTACTTACTATACATCTGTGGATCTTTCATTGTGCCATGTTCTAAATATAACAAATATATATAAGTATCCGCTTTGTTACAGCTACAAATCATGTTGTCTTATTATTTTAACAATTCCAGGCAAGTTATACTTAAATATTTGTGATATGGTTACAAGATATGATTGTACCAAAATTATAAAAAATCATTTACTTAGGTATTAGTAATATCCTCAACATTCACATGTTAATTGTCAAATCAATTAAAGAGGATTTAAAACTAGCATTTGAGTGTTTTCTTAATAGATAACAGCAACATTGACAAAGTGCTGAAGCGCGACATGTGACAACGTGTTAATATCGGATTCACACTCAATAATACAGTTGACAGCTCTCGACTGTAGCTGCTTAAGCTAACGTTCCCATGATTGCTTTAAGCGGCTCTGACGTTATGTTAGCTTAGCAGGCTAAAAGGATGAGCCAATTCACGGCGCTGAAAGCTGGAGGTCCCGAGAGACGCTACTGTTATGAGATTAAAAATAATGATATGATGTCATCTAAACGTTTGCTTTGCTTCCGAGCTCACTGCGAAGTCACGATCTAAAATCAACGTGAAACAATCGCAGAGTTTAGTTTTTTCACAGTCACAAATGTTTTGCGTAAAAAAAGTATATTCACATAATATTATGTAAATGTAAATGGCGATTTCTAATATAAACACAATTATACATATTGTGAAATTTTTGGTCCATAACAAAAACTATTATAAATAAATAAATAAAATGTTAAAATGTATATTTATTGTAGTTTAATATGTGACCCTTTAGAAATAAATGCAGCAGTAATATAAATACAGTGAGTGAGTACTGTTGTACCAGCGAGATAAACTTGGCTCCGTGTGTGATGCACATCTGTGACATTAACGGTGCACATTGCTCCTAATTGAATCTTAAGCCCATATAAAAAGGCTCTCTGCTGCACAATGGCAGACCACACACACTTGAAACTACAGTTGTCCATGTGTACGGCCGTGGAGTGAGAATAATTCCACATTTTCCACAGTTTTCACTCAAGTCACTGTGCGCGTTGATAAGCATGAAAATCCATTTATCTACAAAGGAACTGTATGGTCCATATTGGACAATGTCTCTTTCATGGTCCCTTGCAGGCCCTCCTCCGTCCACAAAGCCGCCCAACTGACTCCGCCACGTCTGTAATAGGCCACATTCATTTGATATAGACACATCAAGGGAGAGATTGCCGTGGTTGTGCCGTGCATCAAGAGGAGTGGAGCCGGTTCACAGACACAGCAATATGCTCTGAACATAAAAGAACAATGAACACAAGGCAGATGCGGTTGGTCCAAAAAAAAAAAGAGACTAAAATACAGAGGAAGACGTGCAGGCCTGAATTTAAACACCGAACATGTATCCCTGCATGAATGCATGAATGGAAAACCATATGGAGACACGGTGAGGCTCACTGTCATTATCATTCAGCCTTTTCCTCCTTCTGAGTGCTGCTCTCCAGACTGCGCTGGGAGGAGATCGCCCTCGCAGATGGAGATCCAGAATTAGGCCTCGGAGGATGAAGAGTAGGAGGAGGAGGAGGAGGAGGAGGAGGAGGTGGAGGAGGAGGAGGAGTCGTCAGATTACAGATTAGAAGGTGGGGAAGTGGTGGGATTAAACATGGTAGCCTGACTAACGCAGCTCACAGCTCAGCGTCATCAATTTTAGTCCCGTGGATTACACCACGGTCATTCCGCTGAAAAAGCGGCACTGAGGGAAATGTTTAAAAGAAAAACAACCCTCCTGGATATTGTTATTGAAACACTTTCCTACTGGGGTCAATGTTATTCATTGCTCATCTAATCCATATTTGTGTAAATGAGGTGCACAGAGCTTTACAGCACAAGGCGGACACAAGAACCTCTGAGACTCTGGTATTAACGGCGATGCTGCGTCTTAACCACCCTCTGGCTAATGCAGCTAATGAATGAGAAAGCGCTAGCAGGCTAACGGCTCTAATTCTCCTTCACAGGCTATCATGTTGCAGCCCGGAGACGGATCAATACCATTTGCTCAACACACAGGAGGCCTGGGAATCTATAAAAGGGCTTTTATTGAGTAATTAAACACCCATTACTGTCCCTTGCAGCCAAACAATAAATTTGATCAGCCTCTCAGGCACAGATCCAGCCGTGATTAATACTCAGTGCATGCATGACATAAAAGACCACAATGACATTTTACTAAGTCCTGTCTTAGGCCCTTTGACGGTGCGGGGGGGACAGGAGTCTGGGTGCTTACAGAGGCACTTTCAAGGTTGTTCGGTGCGGCCGGAGCTACAACGGAGTTCCGAGTGATTCCGGGGGCCTCTGCGACAACATGCAGTCCGCCCCGGCCCCCGTGAGTGGGACGCTCACCAGTACCTGCTGTCCCCGAGGGCGCCATGGCGAGCAACACGCCCTGCTTTGTAGGAAAGACACAAAGTCTAATGGCAGTAAGGAGCTTAGCCTACGACCCCAACAGGCTGAAAGTACAGTTAAGACACTAACTCCAGATATTATTAATGTTAATTCTAATTGAATATAAATTTCTCTATTTTATTGATAATATTATTCTGTTTTATACTTTCATGTGTTCTGCTGTGAATTTATCTAGTGTGGGATCAATAAAGTCTATCTGATCTTATGTATTTGTTAAGGTTGAGGGTTTTGTAGCTGCTGCTGTACGAAGAAATTTAAGGACAATTCAATTTGGGCTTCCCTATTTATTAACAATATTTAATCAATTTATAATGTTTGTGTGTTAAGAAAAGATAAGATAAGATTAGATAAACCTTTACTGATCCTCCGTAGAGGAAATTCAGATATGACACAGCAGCTTGAAGGAAGTAGCAGCGTAAGGGGAAATTGTTTAAGAATATAAATATGAATAAAAATAGAAATACTATATAATAAAGTACATATTCCTATTTAACTTATTTGATAGTTGCACGTATATATAATCTAAAATATAATATTAGAGTGAAATCCAGAGCAGACTAAAGCAGAAGTTTTAAAGAAAAAATAACTGCACATGCTGTGAAGAAAATCTTTGAGAAAATACATACAATTCTTGCAAGAGCACACTATCATGTCACACTTGTATTGGTTGTTGCTTCACTATTCACCATTTTCAGACAAACTGAAGGCTGAACACTTATTTTCCCCCCAATTTCCCAATGTCCTTTTCTGCACTGGCACAATTCAAAAACCTGCTACAATCCCATCCTTGTTGGAGAATATTTAGCGTTGTTGAGCCAACAATATGGCATCTGGGTGATTCTCCTAAATATGAATGGCCCATTCACGGGGCTCAATGGAGTCGCTTGGCAATGGCCCTCCTTCCCCTCCCTCCTCCGTGCTCAAAACAATATTCAGCGCAGCGGTCTTGGCACATTTCCCCGAAATCAACAAAAGAGGAACTCGAAGCTGTCCCTGAAACCCTCAAAGCATTAAGCCTCTGTGAGATGCAAGTACTTGGCACAAGCAAAGCGATTTCACGACAATGGGCAAATCATACAGTGCTTTGTGAGATTTAGGGGATACAATAGCACTCGGTTTCCAAAGCACACATTAGTAAGCATGTCATCGGGACCCCCTGGGGGATTCGAGCAGCCTAGAGGATTGTGTAGTGAAGAGGATAAATATATGTTACTGGGCAAGAAGATGGAGCGCTGCCAATGCCTCCCTCCTTCACACAGCACACTGCGGTTCATGAGTGTGTGGAATACATTAATAGAATAATCTTCTGAACACACAAACTAACCCACAAACTGAACCCATTTGGCTTGTTAAGCATATACATTGCAGCACATCCAAAATCAATTTACGACCATTTAACGGAGCTCAAGGGGCGCTGATGAGGGGAGATGCTCGTCCGACCAAAAAAAAAAAACACAAAAAAAAAACGAGCTCCTGCCATGAAAGTAAAACACAAAAAAAACAACACTTGTTATAAATGTGCGGCGCTTGCAGCCATGCTGACCTCTGAGTACTAAACAAAACAACAACGGACAAGCAGACACCCACTCAAAAGTCAATACCATGCGTGCCTCCTCTTCCTCTTGTATGGTTAATGCATGATGCCAGGTAGGGGAGACAGACGGAGAGTAGGATCTCATTATACGCTGCATGCTATCATTAGTTATCTACCACATGTGTCCATCCTGCCAACAGAGTCGTACAAGCAACATCCTAATGCTCTCGCCTGCTTCCAGTGGGGAAAACTTGGCCCGCAACACACACACACACACACACACACACACACACACACACACACACACACACACACACACACACACACACACACACACACACACACACACACACACACACACACACACACACACACACACACGGGGTACAAGCATAAGCAGACATAATCACACTTAATAATACAAACACCTTTCTTTCCCAACAAGCCCGGCTGCATCACTTCTCTGCTTCCAGCTCCTCCAGTAAAAGAATCTGCAGTTTCTCAGTCTCGGAAAGTTTGTTAATCAATCGATTGACAGATAAAAGAGAAACTTATACTGTAAATGTTCATGTTCCCTGGCCTCTCGGAAGTTGTGGCTGCCGTTTTTGCCACTTTTTCCACTTTATTTTAAATTGATAACTCAAAAAAATCACTCGACTAATCGATCATCTAATCAATAACAAATATTTTGTCGCTGCGAGCTCTGTTCAGCTTTAGCAGGTGTTTTTGCTCTTGCTCCCGGTTTGTGTCCGTCTCCCAGAGGCCACAGGGAGCTGGGTGATGCTGTGCCACACGCCCAGCCACTCAACATCCCTTTGTGTCCATCGGCCTGGCAGCTCACCAAGCTTAAACACACACACACACACACACACACACACACACACACACACACACACACACACACACACACACACACACACACACACACACACACACACACACACACACACACACACACACACACAATGAGCCATTGTTCATTAACGCGCACGCACACCTTTGCCGCCTCGCAGACACAAAAAAAAAAAGTGTCCCCCAGACTAACTTGCAGCTCTCGCGCAAAGATGCCTCGCTAATCAAGACGTTCAGCTGCAGACTGGGAGGTGGTGGTGGAGGGGGCAGAGGGGGAGGAAGGGGCGGCGGCGGCAGACGGCCACCATCTAGCCAAGGCTCGCTGTTAACAAAATCAGATCATCCAGCCAGAGCCGGCCAGAGAGAGAGAGATTACAGTCAGATCCTTCCTCTCTCATAGCTGTCATTTTCTCTGGCCCCTGTAAAACAAAACTCGTCGTTGGCGTCACCAGGCCAGACGAGTGGCGAGCTTCTCCACACGCCAATGCACAATTTAAGTTAACACTTCCACGGCAATAACCTAATTAGAAACGGCGTTTTCTCATTTGACGGCACAATGTAAAGGATAAGCTGCGTGCCGCCATGTCTGCCGAGGTCTAATGGTGCGGAATATTCCAAAGTGGAAGTTGGATTTTTCTTTTTTTTTTTATAAGTCCTTAGCATATTTAACGCTTCCACACGCTGAACGTTTTAATATCTGGCGGAGAATCCGGGCCATGGGTGGCGGAGATTGCCGCTGAAGAGTAAAAGGGAGATGAGCGGGGTCTGCTTAAAATTCAGAAAAGGGGGCAGCGGCTCGCAAAAATGAGGTAGGAGGGAGAGGAGGAAAAAAAGACTACAGCTTTGATTTGATTAAAACCTACGAAAATGACGCGTTGCATAAAACGGAGGAACTTCAAACATTTTGGGGGATTCAGGGTTCAGAGGGAGGAAGATAATGTTGGAATTAACATGGAAATGGATTTAAGAGAAAGGATGGAAGAACAAGAGGTGGACACTGATCTTGAATCAGTTTTGGTTCCATCCAGTCCCACAGACCTGAGCTGACCCTGCAGCTGCTGTTGTTTACCTCTGACTCAACCAAAAACTCCCATTTCATTTCTTTAAATCGTTTAGTTTTTAACTGGAAAACTTTCAAATCACATCCTGACCATTGGCTAGAATATCACACCAGAGCGTTCAGGGAACTAAGTAGGATTCACCCCTGAGTCAGACCTGTGTGGATGCCCCTCACCTCAAATACCCCCATCAGATTTTGACTGGATAATAACCAGTCAGCACTGGGAGCAGGGAAGTGATGAGGATGAAGTGTCAGTAAAAAAATAAACCCCAAAACCCCCTTTTTAGCCAATGGAAGAGGGAGGAGGAGGAGGAGGGGAGGTTTGAGTGGATCATGGTGTCAAGGATTTAAGGAATTGGCGTCCGCTCATCTACGCAAGGAACACGTCTCAGGCAGCGGCGCTGTACCGACAGCTGCCCGCCGTCTCTGGGAGGGAGAGAGGAACTTAGATCGGCGAGGAGGGGCTGTCAGCGAGCATGCTGGGAAACACACAAAGACGACACAGCCAGTACAGTTAGCTGACACACACACACACACTGTCTTCTGGGACGAAGAGAGAAAGAGGGGAAGATGGAGAGATGGAGAGAGAGAGAGGAGGGGAAATAAGTGGACAAAGAGTGAAATAGATGAGAGAGCGAGGAGACAAGACAGGCTGACGCACTGTCGAGCAAACGTGGAGAAAGTGCTGGTGATGGAGGGGGGGGGGGTGGGAGAGATGAGAAGACAGAGAGAGAGAAATGGAGAGAGTGAAACAGACAGACAGGTCCGAGAGGGATTTGTTCTATTTGCATGCGCCGGGCTCCCATGGGGTCCAGCTCCGCCCGGCGAGCCGAGAGCACAAAAGATAACACTTAACATATTTGCTAAAAGATGACAACCCTGCCTGGATCTCGTTTGAAGGGGCCCTTTGTCAGGACGCGCCGACAGGAGAAATCCACTGATACGGCCGCGGCGCAGACTCACACACTCTCTCTCTCTCTCTCTCTCTCCCTGTGTGTGTGTAAAAAGCACAATATTTCCCCACTTCGCCTTACATCTGGTCCCACGGGGGCCGGGGCCGGATCGCACGCCGGTGGCTCCGGGACGGTAAAACAGCTTTTAATGGTAAACATTACAGACTGATAGAAAGTGTCAGGATAATTTATTTATACGGTCCCGCTGGGAGTAGCTCCGCCACCCTGGTAGGCACACACCGGCTCTCTCTATTCATTTGAGGGAAAAGTCCATATTTAGATAAATAAAGGGAGAGTAAAGGGTTCGCCTGTTTGTAAAGCAGTTTCTCTCCTCTCGTCCTATTATCCCTCCTCTCTCTGTCCCTATTAGCCGTATCGGGGGGCTGCCAGAGATGTGAGGCGATACGTTATGTGTATAATGAGGGGGATTATTGCTACTGTCACCGCAACACGCGCAGACAGCGGCTGCAGAGGGACGGATCTTAAGCCGAGGACTGTAGCAAACAAATAGACTTAGAGGAATAAACAAACCGCTGAGTATCTACATTATTTACATTACACACAGAAACAGACACATGCACGGACGGCTGCGCCTGAGCTCCGCCGCCTCGCGCTCTCTCTCACACACACTCACACACTCACACACACTCACAAGCTTGCATTTCAAAACTCATCTATTAACTTAATTCTCCCTCTTTTCCTTTGTTTTTTGGCAATAGCTTTTAAAATGCAATTCTCAAATTGTGTGTCTCTAATAAAATCTAATCGTGTTAGAAGACTCACAATTGTTGTTAGGATATTAAAAATATCAAAAGTGGAAATAAAATGTGGATGATCAATAAAAGCAAACCCGTGTTCCGATGTGATTTTACATCATTTCCCACAGATCAGGTGCAACAGGGATGTGTCTTCCTACATTGTGTGTTTTCATTACAGCTGGAGTTTGAGTGTATGGACACACTCATACATGTAAACACAAAGTAGATATTTACACACATACACACACACACACACACAAGTGCACGACCAGGAGAAAGGAGGTAATAGTATATGACATGAAGCAAAACAACTGTGTGTGTGTGTGTGTGTGTGTGTGAGAGAGAGAGAGAGAGAGAGAGAGAGAGAGAGAGATCAGAGAGCAGAGAGAGATCAATGGTGAAAGGTTGAGTCCTCACTAATAACTGCTATGGAAACCAAGAATGTGCAACCGTAGCACTTGAGCCTCTGTGTGTGTGTGTGTGTGTGTGTGTGTGTGTGTGTGTGTTGTTGTGTGTGCGGCACGGCATGGTCTCTCCAGCGTGGTCATTCATCAGAAAACTACATCAACAGGGTGGGACGACTGTTGTAAAATTACAACAACAACACTCTCGATGCCGAACGTGGATTGTTGTGTAAAACACCTGAAATCTGTGTGTGTGTGTGTGTGTGTGTGTGTGTGTGTGTGTGTGTGTGTGTGTGTGTGTGTGTGTGTCATCGACATTGTTGTTGTTCTTGTTGTTAACAAACATTTCCCCTCACAGGACCATACAAAAAAATAATTTTCAATCAAATTAAATTCAAATATTTATAAAGTGCAAATACTGAGTAAAAATCCAAAATATGAAATTTTATTTTTGAGGCAATAATTGAGGCCTCGTTCACTGTGGGGCAATCAAATCCTCAGGAATCTATTTTTATGCTTCAATCAAAATAAAAACTCTGCACAGCATCGTGTGTAAGTGTAAGTGTAAGTGTGTGTGTGTGTGTGTGTGTGTGTGTGTGTGCACGAATAAGCACAAAAAACAACACTCTGATCTACCTCATTAACCTTCAGATTTAAAAAAGGTGTAATATTCCTCGACAGATTTGTAATTTAACACAAACAAAACAGCAAAATCCAATTAGAGCTGCAAGTGAAGCCAAGTGTAATGTTGTGTTACGTGTAATTCAAATGTTATTAGTCACCAAATATTAATAAATAGGTGCTGTCACTGATGTGTGTTTACCATGGCTGCAGAAATAAAGATGGGAAATCTGACGGCTGCAGTAATATTATAGATAAAATAAAAACTAACACTTTAAAAATTTGTTTGAAATATAAATAAACACACCCTGTGCATCCTGCATGAGGTAAAAAGGCATAAAGTGCAAAAGTAAGATAGAAAAGTGGACCTACCATAGACGCTGCTGCTGCTGATCATGTCGTGCTGGAACAGGGAGGAGAAGAAGAAGAAGAAGAAGAAGAAGAAGAAGAAGAAGAAGAAGAGATGAGAGCATTGGAATTAATTTGAGGAGGAAAAAAATTGAAGGATTTCCTCTGAATTAAAAAAAACTTTACTTGACTAAATACTTTTCTGTTAGATTTTTCTTTTTCTGTTATATTTGTGGAAGGTCCAGCAGTGCTCGGGTATCAAGGTGGGCCCTGCAGGAGCAACTCAATAGGAGAGAGGCGTCTAACCCACATGCATCTCATTAGAAAGTGGAGCCCGGGATGTCAGGCAGCAGAGGTGGTGGTGGTGGGTGAGTGAATGGGGAGGCTTGCAGGGAGGGAGGGAGGGAGACGGAGGAGGAGGAAGAGGAGGAGGAGGAGGAGGGGGTGAAATCAACTAGTGCAGCTCAATGGGGTCGAAGTTAAAAACATGGAACACACATGCAGGGGGGAGGCAGGGCTGTGGATCCGCTCTGCGCAGCGCATGCACGGGGCAACTTGTTGTAGCCGAGCCCGCTGCAGCACCGCGGCTGCTGGAGCCTCCTGCTGCAAGTTGCACATTATCATTATTATCATAATCATCATTATGATGCGCGTGTGCGATGAGACGCTGCACACACGGCACAGACACCGGGAGAGAAGCCTACGTGTCCGCTCCTCTGCGATTTTTAACCGTGGCGCAGGTGCGCTCCTTGCAAATCATATAAAAAAAGCCCAAATTACGCACAGAGGAATCCGCGCACAGACCTCGCAACTTGCCAAACTGCACATTGCACATTACGCATGCATTAATCCGGCGTGCACAGGCGCATGCACACGCTGACTCTGTGTCTAGTTGCAGCAGCGGACTCTCCTCTCCGTCCTTACCTGCTTTTCTCCTCCTGGCGACGGGTCGACCTCTCTCGTGCTGCTGGGGAAGATGGGTGGGTGGGTGAGGGGGTGTTCAGGGTCGCATCGACGCCCGGGTTGGAGCGCGTAATGCGGACAGATTGAGGGGTGTTACGCCGGGCTGCGCACAAGACGAAAGCATCCCAAGTTATCGCGGCGAGCACTGACCACAGCCACTGCCATGTTGGAATTTCACCAGCCCTGGAACAGCTGCTTCTCAGACTGACCAGTGCGCACCCCACTGCGCATGCGTCACCACGAGGGAAAAAAGAGAAAGAGGCTGGGTGTTAGAAATAAAAAAATCCAATTATTCCCATAAGCTTATTATGAGTGTGGTTTATATGGAGAGTTGGCAAAGTGATGGAGAGATGCACAGAGAAGTGAAGGAGGGAAGAAGGAGTGAGGCTTTAAAGATGGAAGTCCAACACGAAGAAATTAAAGGTGATACAACGTAAAAAGATTCTAGATTTCAGTCCTGAAGCAGAAGAAGTGTATTAATGTGTTGGAGCAAAGTGGGTGTTTATTCCACTGGTTTGTCATAATGTCTTTTTGTTGTAGAAAATCTGTAATTACACTGAAATAAACAACAAATTAAAGGTGACACATAATATTTTTTGTAATGCATGTGAAATAAGTATATTTCTGATCCAGCAAATGTGGAATTTACTTTTTAAAACAATTGCACAGATAAAGTATCTCAACTAACCTCTGACCTTTCAGCTGTCGTCTGACGCAGGGGCAGATGAAGGATTTTTCTAAATCAGGGGCCAAAATTTACACAGAGGGGCCCATCACATCCGTGCTTCTGTCCAGAAGGAAACCAGGAGGCCCCCAAATCTGTCAGATTGGGCAAATCTGTTAATACAGATTAAGTGTTAACCAAACATACATATGTTTTATTCTAAGGATAAAGCAGTACAATTAACGTACAGCCCTTTAATGCATTGGAAGACCCCCCATCACCACCCCGCATGGTCCCAGTTTGGGTACCCACTATAGAAGGAGACGAAGGGGGGTGGTGGTGGCAGATCTGTCCGCCCGCCTCCCCCGTCTGCCCGAAATGTGTCTGCAGAGCGTCTCTCCCAGTGATAATTATAGCAGCGATATGGAATTAGCAATTGAAGCCCTAATTAGAATGAAAATGTCCCAGTTAGCACGTTATCAAAGCATCAGTGGGGAGAGCAGGTTTAAACAAGACATCAAAGATGGGTTCATTGTTCCTGATCACACCCCACAAGTTGATGCTGCATGGGAAATATGGTCAAATGGAAGCCAAGCTGTGTGTGAGTGTGCAAAATAAAAGGGAGGATGTCATGTGAAAGCTGGAGAGAGGAAAAGTAAATCACACACACACACACACACACACACACACACACACACACACACACACACACACACACACACACACACACACACACACACACACACACACACACACACACACACACAGGAGGGTCAGCTGTGCATCCCACACGTCTCCACATAACATGATGTCCTTGAGTCACCACCAGCGAGCAGCATATGCAGGGAGCGCTTCCTTCCTCCACCTGCTCCTCTTCCCATGTCTTTGTTTGCTGGAGCAGTGGCTGCAGCACATTACACACACACACACACACACACACACACACACACACACACACACACACACACACACACACACACACACACACACACACACACACACACACACACACACACACACACACACACACACACTCCTGCAGGCCCGAGCTGCAACTTCACTCTCAAGTGTCTTCTAATTAATTGTCTTGTGCATTTATTTTTTTATTTATTTTTTTCACAATTCCATCAACTGGGTAAATTTATCGACCCTGCAATGCGATGCAATCAAGGCTGCGTTAATTAAACCGGACTGAAAACTGAAATAATTGTTGTGCGCGGCAGCTTCATGGAGACGTGTTCTTTTTGTCCTGCCGCGCTAATTATTAGTTAGCGATTAGGAAATCCATAAATGAGTGTCTTTAATGTGTAAGTGGGGAAAACAGGGCTTTGTGTGATATGAGTGTGCAGATACATTACCCAGCGTTGCTTTTTTCTCCTCGCTCATTTACATACACAAGGCAAAGGTATAATTCAAGTGTGTTGAATATGCAGCGTTTCTATAAAAGGCTCCCACATTGATATGGAAAATCTCATGTATATAAGACACTCTCAGATTTAATTTTGCAATACCTTTTTTTTATCTGATTTGTGATTGCCACAAACTGCATGTGTGTGTGTGTGTGTGTGTGTGTGTGTGTGTGTGTGTGTGTGTGTGTGTGTGTGTGTGTTTGTGTGTGTGTTTGCGGTGGAGGAGATTTAACGGTAACATAAATCTAAATAGATTTTAACTCATTAGCCATTGGAGAGGTAATGATGTAAGTCTGCCACTAATGAGCTTAAGCTCTTAATTGAATAGGAGGGGGGCGGAGAAACGCGCACACACACACACACACATTGCACAGCATGGACACCCACACTACCCCTCGGTGCACAAAAGGATGTACACACAAAGACACACACACCTACAAATACAATCCCGCCTCCTGTGTTGGTATGGGGAGTTTTTCTCTCTCTCTCTCTCCGGGGTCATTGGGGGGGTGGGGAAAGGGGGCGTAGGGAGGGGGGGGAGTCACAGTCACATGATCGGCTAAATTTCAACTCCACCGCCTGCGGACTTGAGTGTCGGCCCTCATCACTTCAACTCTGCACTTTTTTATGCATTTTCTTATCTCCTCTGATACACTTTTTAAAAATAAAGGAGCCGGATTCCACGTTTTTGCTCATGTGTTATTTATTAAATGGAAATAAAACGCGTGTTCTCTAATATGTGGCACGTTAAAAAACAAAGCCTAATCAAAGGAGCTATTGAACGTCACACTAATCAAACCCTCTGGTAGCGAATGCTCCACGTTGGCGGTATAAGAGGGGGAACATGCGACGGAGCCCGCCGCTTTGATGTCACCTCTTCCAGACACATTTCATATTTTTATTCATCTCCTCCAAATAATTATCAGCACTTAACCTGCCACGTCTGTGTAGACACGAGGACGTCAGAAGCAATTTGAGCGCCGAGCGCCGCTTATAGGATGAAAATGTCCATCTCTTTATAAACCGTGCGATACATTCAGAGCGCTCCCTTGGTAATACAGGCAAAATGATGATATCCAATTTCTTAGTGTCGTCTATCAAGTGTACCCTGATGTAAACAAAGCCCCAGTGGACGGGGGGGACAATTGAGGGGGACCTCAAAGCAGGAAATCCAGTGGGAGGGAAAAGGGGAGAAGATTACACAGTGTTTCCAGTTGCTCAGATAAAGACGAAGGAGAATAATGTTGAGGGGAATGAGTCGTCTCCGCTCCGAGCGCAGGCTCGCGCCCTGATGGGACGCGGCGCGGATTCGAGCCTATTGAGCATAAGCTGCTAAATTTGGCAATAAAGGGAATGTGATTCAGTGTAAGCTCCACTGGGCCGAGAGCGACACAGCCGCCGGCGTGCACACACACACTCACACACACATACACCTGGGAGGATAAAAAACATACACACATACAGTCACAATAACTCAGTCACTCTGTTACTGTCTCTTGCTCTCTCCCTCATTCTCCCTGACACACACACAGCGAACGCCTGGCCGGCTCGCCTCTGAGCCCCACACACTCACGCAGCCACTCATGCGGCTCAGCGGCAGTGACTTTGACAAATAACCGGGAAGTCCTGGTGTTGGCTTAAAAACTCCAACTTGTTCGGTTGCAATTCTGCATTTGTCCTGCTTTAATGGCTGTGGAAGTGGCTTTGGAGGTAATCTGTCAGTGATTGATTAGAGGCCGGCCAAATCCCCTCGCTGGACGCATTGGTAGGCTGCAGGCCCGTCTGCTGCTGCTGCTGCTGCTGCTGCACAGAGACACAGAGGCAGCAGGAGAAAGACCCTGAAACAGACTCTTCCACGTGTGAGTACATGTACGTATCCACATGCACAAGTCAAAGAGATAGGTTTGTCCAAAATCAATAAATTATACTGGATCAGTCTTGAATTTCTTAGGTTTATCTCCCTAGTTCTGTCGCCCCTTAATATTAAGAAATAAAACTCCAATGATTTGGGGATTTTTGGAGAAGTCATGCACGAGAGAGAAAAACAAAAACAGAGGTCGCAAGAGGTCACGTTCTGTGGTTAATTAAAAAAAAATTGATTCATTGGTTCATTGGTTGCTTCATAAAATGGCCATGTTTTGGGTTAAAGAGGAGCCCGAACACAACACTCAAGTTTCACAGTTTAATCTGCACACCCTATATTTTAAAGTCCATCTCAAATCTGATGTTGGAGACGTGTGTGCACGTGACGTTACAGTGCAGCAGCTTCAGATCTTGCATTAGGATGAAATGCTGTGTTGTCGCACTGGGAAACTGGCAGTTAAGCTGCTTTCACACATGCACTGAACTCCACTGAAATTTTCCAGTGGGGCCTCTCTTTGTCTGCCTATTCTCTCACATGAATGGGTTATTAATTGCTTTGAAATTGTTTTTAAATTATTTCTCATTGTTTGATTGATTCTACTATTTTTCATTTCTAACCTGAAAGCACCTTGTAACTTATTTTGAAACGTGCTCTAGAAATAAAGTTTATTATTATTGTTGTTAACTAGGAACGACACACACAGGTCAAGTGGCAGCAGTTGCTGATTATTTTAGAAAGATGGTTGAAGATTGACGAATTTTTCCCAGGAAAATGTTTAAAAAATCTAAAAGAACACAAATGTCTCAGGATGAAAAAGAGAAGCCATATGTCGAGGACGCAGACGAAGACGTCAACTTGGAAGGACGAGGAGATTCAAGAGCTTTTGGGGATAAAGCCGACGCCGAAATCCTCAAACACTGAGCTTGTGTTCTTCAAATGTAAAAGACCACCTCCAGAAAATGTCTGGACCCAAATCCCTGCACGTTTTTCCAGAGCTCCAGCTTTAGTGATGTAAACAGGTATGATCACAGCTACTGTAATCGGTGCCAAATTTCATGCACGTTGGGGATGAGTCTCTCTGCAGCTAAAATCCATATTATCCTTCATCTTGCAAAAAAAAAGGAAAGAGACTTTTTAATGGCTGCACAGATTTAATCAATGCTTATATTTCACATGTTGTAAACGAATTAGTCCGCTGATGATTACACTTCCAATGATGCAATCACCTGTTTCCATCAGTTTTATACAGTGTGGTGACTGCATTCGAATTTTGCATGTTGTCGTTGTGCGATTTAAATTTGTGTTATTTGTGTAATATTCATGCTCCGAGATGCAAAGACTGACCATGCACATGAAAATAATGCCCAACAGTATTTAAAATGGTTTGTCCCTGTTGTAATCAGTTGGAACTCATTTCTGCAGCTCAAACACATTATTTTCTTTTCTTTTGTAATCAAAGACGAGTCTCTCCTTTTTGCCAAACATGTGGCGGCTCTGACCATGAAAATGTTCAGCATGAATCTTAATATCACTTAAGTGATAATTATTCCGCTCGCCTCAAACCTGACTAACAAAATGGAATTCAATCAGAGCGCGCACATAATGACAGTCATTATGAAAATAATGAATAAAAAGTAATAATGACATCCCTATCTGCATTCAGACCTCTTTTCCTCACACATCTCCATGGTGATCGGAAATATTTTTTTCAACTCTACATTCTCGCTGGCCCATGGCCGCTTCAATCACATTGTTTATGGTAAACCAAGCGTTGTGCGCGGACTCATTTAATTAACCACTTGAGAGGTGTAGCCGAGTCTACAGTCGTCCAGCGTCGCCTCCTGCAGTGGTTATTGTTGCTGACCAGTCCATCTCGCTGCAGCGCCCCGTGTCTCTCCCTGCTGGCTCTTTCAAACCAGACAAATCTAGACTCTGCCTTCCCGCCACTAACGCGAATCAGACAATCAAGAACAATATAATTATGAGGGAAAACATCTCACCAGGGTTGCTGAGGAGCAGACTACACATGCTGAGATTAAATGATAAATCACTGCTCTACTCCATTACAGCCTCCGAGTCAAATGCAATAAACTGTGACAGTAAAATGTCTGTTTAATTTTACATTATACAGATTCTGATCTCAATGACTCGATTGTAAATTAGATTTTCATTTACGTCTTTATAACAGAAAACATGCTTAACCCACATCTGCACACGTGTGTTGTTTTGTGTGTGTGTGTGTGTGTGTGTGCACCTGCTGGAAATACAGTTTGTGCGTGTGCTGTAGTTTGCTGGTCTGGGCATTCTTCTTCTTCTTTTTTTTTCCCAAAGCTTCCACACAGTACAAGTGTGTGCGGTGGACCATGTCCTTGAGGTTTACTCTTTTGATTCAATAGCGCTCCACATGGATGGACTCAATCAGATACCTCAAACCCAGTGAAGGGTGATGTTCAATGGAGCTGAAGTTACACTACAGCAGCTCCTCGGAGAAAAGACGGCCTGGTTCTCAGATGATGTTTACATGTAAAGACACTATTCTTTTTTTATTACCTTGTACAAACCAGAGAACCTGAATTTGAAGCATGTAAACAAAGGGGTTCTGACTCATTGACATGAAGCTACGCTGCTAAATTGCTTAATTGTCACCGGCACAGAAATGTTTAGCACATTTTCATTGCTTGCTGGTTGTCAGTTCATTTGGAAGAGAATCCAGTTTACACTTAAAATAAATGTATTTAAATCTTTAACCTTACACTAAAATCTGATTCATAACACATGTACAGCTGTTAAAAAAAAAGGTATTGTCAGAAAATCCAGCTGCAGTTTGTCGCACGAACCTTTTCAGGATTCTTTCCTCTCTCTGCTAACACTCACACACAGTTCCTGAACAATAAGGTCCAGCCAAGGAACTTGAAATGGCCAATAGGTTTCTGGCCCTAGAAGCCATTACTCCTTGAATACCTTGAGGATAATGAAAGTGGGCCAGGGGAGAGTGGGGATGGAAAACTGTGCTGTTGGAGTGCAATGAGCCATTGCAAATTTCAGTTTGAACCCATAACACTGTGGCCATGTGACAAATGATAGCAAACACAGAGCCTGAGCCACTGGTAGAAGATTACAGTCAGCTGAGTTTAAACTGAAACTCAGAGAAGGTGATTTATTCCCTTCTTGTCTCCTGGTTGGAAGCTTTTAACCCAGTTCCAGGACGAGGACCTATTTGTATTTCTGCAACAAGCTTTTCAAGTCAACTAAAATCAACACATTAGTTTGATATTTTTGGATGGACCACAAAAAGGAAAAAGGTGCCACATCATTGCCTGAACTGGCCCACATCTGTATGCAATATGGGATTAGAGTCGTTCCTAAATGTGTCCTACCCTTAAATTGACGTGCCAAATGGTTGGAGTCATGGATTCACCACAGGATATAGCTTAATATTTCCATATATCGGGGTATCTCTTTTTGTACGCACGCGCAGCACGGGGTTCAGGAGTTAGGGGGTGAGGGGGTTAGAGTAAGTGACATTTGTCATGAGTGTGTTTTTCTTTGTCGAAGGATGTAATCTTTCACTAAATATGCTTTAAAAGTTCCTGTCATACCATATCACAGTAAAATCGATTTTTTAGGAACCGGGAAATATTTTTTCTTGCACTTGCAGCAAAAGGAGCTACCCAGACAATTTCTGATCGGCGTCACATGTCAGCTTGTTCCAGCTCCGTCTGAGAAATGAACATTGGCTGGGAACAGTCTTCCTGATTGGTCATTTTGAAGCAGAGAAGTGCGTCTGCATGTCCTGACCTCTGCCCGTTGTTTCTTCATGCTCGGCTGTATAACAAGACCATCACACAGCAGCGATGGGAGACAGGTCTCAGCTGCTCGCACTCTTATCAGAATGGGCTGTGCGGAGTGAGACGCCTCAAGGAAGTATCAGTAAACAACGCTATAGGGTTCCAGTTGCTATACGCTCAGGCGCTCATGCAAAATTCAGCACTTTGTAGACTGAGATGGAGCCGAGGCAGAAGGCAGGGGTTATGTTTTAACTGGTGAACCTTCAGAGCTCCACTATTCCCCCTCTAATTCAGAAGGAAATGTTTGCGAATTTGACCTGAGAGAGAGAAACAGAAATATTAATTGCTGCATTTATACATGAAGAAAACTCAAACAGCTGCTGCTCCAGCTCCAACCAGTTATCTCTCGCAGTCTCGCTCTGTCTTCCTCCCAAGTCCTTTAATGGTGTGATCGCCCTTAACTCCACTGTAAATCTCTCCCCAACAGCTTATGGTTCAAATTAATGGCCCTGCCATAAGTGTTTGAATTTCATGAATTGTAATAATACTTACATCACAAGACACATGAAGTCATGTCTCCCTCTCTACAGTGGAGATATGATACATTTTAGAGGGATGCACAAAGTGCTCCCCTGGTAGGGTAGTGATGTATTCTAATAGACTGTGCTGGCCAACCCCCGGGTGCAGATATTCATGATTCATACTTGAAGGCTGCAGAACATTTAAATGGGACATTAAGTGGCGTAGAAGATTAAAACACTGTTGGCTTTATGGAATAACTGGGACGTTCGCTGGGAGTATAATGCCTTTTATTCCTTCATTTTTTATCACATATACTATAACTATTCTTGGTCTGGAGTAGTAAAAATATATACAAAAAGAAATAGATTTGAACTGCACTCTCTTTTTTTGTTAATAAATATGGATTATAATTATAATACAAATGTTATTCTGCATGAAATTGTTTGTGCACATAAGCCGGTTTGAAACATGATCTCTGGAAAATGACCAGAAAATTTGGTTCGGATGTTTTCCAGAGTTTCTCATATGAAGAATGCAGAAGGAGATTGTCCGCAACATGCAGGTGAGGGGTGGAGCCTGGGGGGAGCAGCAGGGGGCGGGACATGACGTTTAAATTCTGCTGCGTCAATTCTGTCTTCTTGTGTGTGTCCAAGTTTTGAATTCTTCTTGACATCTTGCTGATCTCACATGGGCTCACTCACATTTTACCGGAGGACTTGCAGGAAAAGTTCAGAAAAATGTCAGGAACATCTGACTTACATTCTCACAAAAAGCCTCCTCGGAAGATTTCAGGAAAATATCCTGTTCTGTGCATTTCTGAAAACTGTTATATATTGTGAGGCTTAAAATGAGTCTGCGAGGCCAATATATTACAACGCAACATATTATAATTGCACTGTTTAAAAAAAAATTATGGCAATTTGTAAGCTGCAAACAGGGTTAGAAAATGGACAGGTATGTCATAATAATCTTATCTCGCCATTATCGTTATCGGTGCATGTTGTGTGTCTGAGAGAAAGCGAGCGTGAGAGTGTGTAACATCAACGTGTGTGTGTGTGTGTGTGGCGGAGCAGGAGGACAGGCTTGATGATCCTCTGTCTCCTGGTGACTGTGTGAAGCCAGCCAGCCGTGGCGAGGCTGCCATAACTACCAGTTGAGCTCTGTCAGGGAGATGACCCACTCTCTATTCAACAAGACCTGCCACCCTGACAGACGGACCGACACGGAGCATGATGGACAGTGAGACAGGCGGCGCAAAGACAAAAGACACAAGCTTGTGAATATTTTAACTCTCCACCGGATCTGAGAACTCGCCGTCTCGCACTAAACAGCTGAAAACAGGAAAAAGCCGTAGGTGTAATTGGACTGCAGCAGCACAGGTCAGGAGTCAATGGTCTTATTTGAGGTCTAACACCATTTAAGACTAATTTGAGACTATGTGTTATTGTGCCTTTAACTAAGTTTCTAACCTGAACCGTGCAAAGGTTCACTGTGCTTTTAAAAGAGACCTGCCGCCCTGCAAAAGGCCATCTAATGGTTTTTCAAACCCACAGTATTACTTTAATGTACCGTGGATCAAAGTATTAAACAACCATTTCAGATAAGGGAAAAAATGTGTGCGGAGAGGATTTTAGATTTTCTTTGTGGGAAGACCGTTTGGGTTCTCGGTGTCACAAATAATTACACTGTAGATCAAAGTCTTGGTTTTACAAACGATTAAAAGGCACTTACGCAAAAAAATCAAATTACAGCTATTGTGTATTTTAGCACATGTATTATATTTCAAACACTTCTTGTGGAGATGTTAATTTATTAATGTGTTTGGCTCCAATAATTTATTAAGGACTGAGTATTACGGCCATATTGAAGAAAAACATTTTGAGAGTAAAGTTTTAATAATACAAGAATAATACAAGAATTCTAAAATATTAAACCAGATTAAAAATACTGAACCAATAACGTGGAGCTGATGAGACAGAAGATGAAGTATTTAGTTATTTGTGAAACTTAAGATGCTCCACATTCCTCATTTCAACACAGACGAAATCTCCATAATAATAATAATAACTAATGTTCTAAGATGTAAAGACAGAAAACTTTCTGAACCTGAACTCATGTGACGAGCAGGATGACGCTGAACATCAAGTTGGTGAAAAGATTAATGTTTTCACTATATTTTAAAATCTGTGGATCTTCAGGGGTAATTCTCAGAACTAATGTTAATTGGGACTCTCATTATACACGAGGTGCCTCCACGTATGTGCATGTTGTTGTGTTTGTGTGCATCCAGGCACTGTTGCTCCAGCGTACCTGCACCGACACTGTGTGCATGGGTGTGTTCATTTTGTCGCTGGTGTTTGTGTGTAACTCGCGGGGTCAGGACCCCGGCTGGAGGCCCGTCCCTGGAGAGCTCGCCTCCAGCGTGGCCAACTAACACTACAAACAATTAAAAAGCACTGCTGCCTACCCCCGGGGCGTTGGGCTTTATCCCGCTCGGGTTGGAGAGATCGCTGCTCTGCGCTGCACAAGACTCCAAACTAAACCCTCAGTATCTGCTCTATAACGATGCTGGGCAACGTGGAAGATGGAGAGGCAGAATCAATACGGCTACAGCCTGTGGACCGGTGTGGAGACAGGGGCCTATTATTAGGACGTCCTTTCTTTACCACCTGAGCCACTTACACACTTAGGATAGTCGCACACACACACCGACACACACATACACACACGTACATTTATCTCTTCCATTTATCTCTTCCTCGGGTCAACAGAGCCTGCTCCTAAGAACAAATTATGCTTTTGTGTTATTCATCTACAGAATTATTACTGCAGACAAGCCTCATTTTGCAGCTCCCAAATATGCACATTACAAAATCAACAGCATGTTTTTTCTCTCGGCTGCTTTGTATCCACTTGAATAAAAACACGACTTCTGCAAAATTAATCACAACTCGGGGAGCAAACAAATAATTCAGACTGGTGGTCGCATCTGATGCAACGATGCACATAGAGCCAGTCGGCTGCAGATCGGGCCTAATATCCAGAGCTGCGTCTGTTTGAATTAAAGCATTTGGATGCAGCAGCGCAGTGGACGCAGTTAGAGCAGCGGCCAGCCTGCAAGATAACCAGTCACCCAACCAGTTATCTCCATGGGCATATGCTGTGTCCACTGCTCCAGAGCCATGCTGTCAAAGCCATTGTGAATCCTAATGATCACAGTGCATCCCAACTGCTCAACACACACATGCACGCATGCACGCACACACGCACACACTAACACACTCCCCAGTCTTCGCTCCAGGGGTCCTGACAAAACAGGAGACGGCGGGGACCCGTCAGAAGACAGCGCTGCCGGTGCTCTCCACCTGCTCACTGATTCTTACGCCTGGAGGAGCCTGAAGGCACTGCCATCACACACCCTCCCTGTCCATGGCACACACACACACACACACACACACACACACACACACACACACACACACACACACACACACACACACACACACACACACACACACACACACACACACACACACACACGCACACACAAATCAATAGACACACACAGATGCCCACATACTTACAGACACACATAGATCCACAATGCACATATACACCCAGCTCCCCCTTGTCTCCTTCTTACTTACCTCCCACCTCTTTTTCTTTCTAGCATCCCCCCCCCCTCCATCCACATCCTGTTGTTGGGGTTGTATGAAACAAAACACACACACACCCACACACACACCCTCACCTGTCAGGTAACATCAGAGGAGGGGAGAGTTGAAGGGACGTGGCAGCCTGCTGAAGGAATCGTGTGCCAGGGACACGGACCTCTCTCCGTTCACCTCGGCTGTGCTGGAACACAGCGAGCTGCAGCCTCTCACCTCTGCTGAGGATCAGGCGAGTTCGCAGGGAGCTGGAGAACCTCCAACAGTCAGAGCGGCGGAGCCACGCTGAGGAGAGGAGGTAATATATCTGAGCGTTGAGAGGGAGTTCTGATAATCAATAGGCACAGAGAGTAAGTCGGAGAAGGGCGAAACAAAGGCAGACAGAGGGAGAGAAGCACGGGGTGGGGAGGGCCGACACATGCAGCCCAAAGGCCTTTTCAGTATCCATCAAATTCAACAAGTTGGCCCGAAAGCTTGCAGCTGCCGTATGTGGTGAAGCATTTCCACAGCCAAGTCCAACATGTCAGCGGCAGAAAAATCGGCAGAAAAATCCACAAAACTGAAAACTTAAAGATCACTGTCTTTACTTTCTTTTTTTTCTTTTCCATTTTATTGCTGATGCTACGTGGTGAAGTTGCCAAAGGGGGCCGAGGCTGTGGATCAGTCAGATTCAAGTGGATTATTTAAAACAACATGGGATCATTTTATTAATCTGATTATAATTAGTTCTATTCAACAAGATCCAGACATTTCAGTCTCGTCTTGATTTTATTGTGCATCTGACATTTTCTAACACTGGAATTAAAATGTTTAAATCAAAGAAGACACAATGTACTTATTGTCTTATATGGTTAAAGTTCTGATGATGACTTAAACGTATATATATGTAATCCCTGAGAAAAGATGACCAATCAGAGAGGCTGCTGGGAAGGGGTGGGTCGACGGTCTTAAAGAGCCCGGAGCTCATATTGTTCCTGTCAGAGGCTGAACTGAGAGGTTGCATAACACTTTGTGATAAATAAAACTGTGAATCAAGCAAAGTTGCTCAAGTCCCAGAATAAAATATATATAGAGCTGGAAATGAGAATAATAGTTCCCCTCTAAAGAAAAGCAGCCAAGTCAGCGGATAATGAATAAATACATTGGTAAACAACTGGGTGAGGATGTAGATGACTGACGGACAGAATTAATCCTGCATTCAGTCCTCGTGAAAGCTGACAAATAAGAAAACATTTTTACTGGACCGGGATACACGTTCATATAATTAATAAATCATAGAAAAATATGACAGCGTTTCTATTTCAACCAGCAAAGCTTTTCTAGACTTCACGGCACCGGTTCAGCAGCTCAGGAAACTCACTGACTAATCGCATGTGTTGTAAAGAAATCATCTCATGAAACACCACTTAATTAACACTTTTCATACACTTGTTATTTGTAATATCAAACACATTTTTTAAAAAAAGCTTTTTTTGTTTTTATAAACAAAGTGTCAGATGAGGTGCTTGTAGATCATCAGCGTTAATAACAGTCTTGTAAACAGTACCAGGGTTGGTCCTTTAATTTTTAAATAGATCTGAACTGAGTAGAGTTGTCATTGACCCTGTGACACGCTGATGACATGAGGGGGTTTTCCTGCTGGCAGCAGAAAATATGCTGATTCAGACCTCAGCCTCCTGGACAGGAGAAGATTACACGAAGAGAAGGAGTCGTGCAACTGTCGTCATGAAACTTTATTTTCCAGTTAGTTTTAAATCTTTATTGGTATTTTCCTGTTATTAGATTTTCTGTGGGCTCGCTCTTGTTTTCCTGTCCTGCCTGTGCACAAAGTGCGTGGTCATCAGTGCAAATAAATGTGGCTGGAAATGCATCCAACAACAACACGCTGCATGCAAAACTCAATGTATTCAAGCTGGGAGAATGAATTAGTAATATGTCTGCATGTGCTGGCCTTGGGAGAACATCTTTATAATTAAGCCACTGGCAGACGAAACCTTAGCACAAACCTCGGCGTCTCCCCCTGGTTCGAGGGGAATGTTAAAAGCCGTTGCAACTAATTGGTTCCCCTGCCTCCTGTTTGTCATGGGAACGACACAACAATCAACACCCTCCATCAACTCCTCCGGAATCGGGAAGTGAAACAACAGGGTGGTTGTTTCGTGTCACACCAAATAGACTGGCTGTCAGTCGGACATTAGTGAAGACTGATGTCACGCATTAGTCACGTACAGGGGGCATCCGTTCCCGTCCATCGCCGGGCTGCTTCTGCATTTGAGCAACAACTTCCGCAATTATCCTAAAACAAAATGAATCACAAGTTCTTTGTTTACGCTCCGTGCGAGCGAAGAATTAACTTCTCACACTCTGCAAATGCTCCTATTGTCTAATTTCATTACTTTGAGGGAGCACTCCAGCGTATATATTCAAGCACAGCCCTCCACGCAGATTTGAGGGGCTATTTGCAAGTTAGAGAATGCTACTCGAGCGATAACTACCCAGCTCTAGTGTTCGTTATCCTCAGTGTCCACAAGAGCCATTTTCACAGGGGGGAGAGAACGATTTTCTCTTCATCAGGAAGAAGTGGATCTTCTAAAAACAGTCATTTTGTCCCCGCGTCTTCCCCCCCGCCGCCCGCCCTTACGCCTCAAGAGATGCTGCGGCCCGATTCTCTGCCTGAAGAGCCTCTCGACGCTCTCAAAACTTACATCACGCATTGTTTCGGCGCCCGGTATGTTTTGCAGGCTCTCGGTCCCATTCAGGTGCTGGATTGAGTGTGTGTAGGTTAGTGGGTGGGCAGCAGGAGTGGGTTCTCTGCGAGGGGGCAGTAGATGCTGAAATTCCTAATAGAACATAATTGAAAATGAGCACTTAGGAGCCGTTGGCGGGCGTTTTCATCGTGCGCGCTGAAGGGCCGCTGTAATCATGTGCTAGACGCCGTTGTGCTCAACATGCGAAGGGGCCACGTGGCCAGGATGCATTTTCTCGGTGTTCGACATACACACACACGCAAAAAAACAAAAAGAAACCCACCACCATTCACGTCTGCTGGAGGATTCCTTTCGCAACCTTTCATCGCTGTTGGGGTGAGAGCAGCAGCCTTGAGAAGTTTTACTGAAACGTGACATAAAAATTGAACGAGCGCTGCCGCTCGACGTGAAGTGGATGGCTCGCCGAAAGAGCCTCGACCTCGATATTCCTACTCTTTCTCTCTCTGTCTTGTCTGTGTCCCTACGGCGCTCTCTGGCCGCAGCTTTCAGGATAAATGGCGCCGTTACCTTTACATACTTGTGCCACCCTCAGATGGATTTGAACACTCGTCACAAGCGTACAGTGGACGAGTCACGCGAGATAAGTCCTTGTTCCATGTGTGTGAGTTGAAAGGCAAAGAACAAACTCTTAAGAATATGTTGAGCTTGAGGTATGATCACCTCTCTTAAGGACATGTTGTCTGGAAAATGATGGAGAAATGGTCAGAATTGCGCTGAATGGCACCGTTATTTGATTCCACTGTGTTCTATGAGGGTATGCAGATATAAAGTCTAGTTTTACAGGGGGTAACCTTGGCAGTGGAGGCGACTTGGTTTGAAGAAGAAGAAACTAAAGGAAGAGAGACAGAGACGGGAGCTGCCTGAGAAGCAGAGGTCACCCGATCCAGTTCTGATAATCCTCACATTTAAACGCTTCGACAGCGACGGAGCTGAAATTCTATAGCTGGCCGCTGCACTCAATCAGCCACAATATCTTGCTCCAGCAAACAGAAGCTGCGCCGCGGCCGCTTAGCACTGGGATAATGATCAGATTAAAAGCTTCGACTGGTGAGGCTTGGACTAATGCCAGGTGATGGGAGCAATTTTCTGTCCAATCAACGCCGAACGACAACGGGAGCAGCGCACCATTGGCTGCGTGCGACGGCGAGGGAGGGGTTGCGAAGGCCAGGAGGGACGGTTGGCAGCGTCCCAACCCCAAAAAAACAGTCAAACCGTCCCCATCTTTACCTTTTATACAGTATGTGTCTCTGCTCGTCTCCTTCTAATCAATTATTTCCCCACTTTCACTCCAAGAATTACACCATCAGCATCAAGGCCTTTTTTTCACTGAGTGTTATTTCACACACCTCAGCCAAATGCAGCGCCAAGGAGACGTCTCTGTCAGTGAGAGAAAGACACGAGTGGGCCGGCATGCTAATCATCGATCGGATGATTAAGGCAGATGAGGAGGGCTTTTTCCCTCAGTGAAAGATCTGATTGTTGGTTTCCTCCCGCCTGGCGTCCAGGGAGCACGCCGGCGGCAGCGGCTCAGGATCAATACACTCAATCGCGGCTGAGAGGGGCAGCGTCAGTCACGCTGTGCCAGACGATTAGAACCAAGTAGGCAGACAGTGAATAACTCCATGCTTCCCTGGTCCCACCTCACACCACAGGGGGAAGCAAGGAACTGAATGGCTGGCTGGAAGGAATGTGTGTGTGTGTGTGTGTGTGTGTGTCACACCTGCTTCTAGTTGGGTTAAAGGAGGAGTTCGAGACAAATGCTGAGACAGATTTGAAGATTTAATCTGCAGTCTGTGGGGCTACAGCCACAATAATACGTTTTAGTTTTAAAATGCATCATAGAGTTTTCAAGCCCCAAAGAATTTGAGTTTTACTAATGACAAATTGTTTCATCCTGAGATATTTGAATTCTATTTGTGTTTTTCAGTTTTGCGTCTCTTGCTTGTTATAAACATCATCAACACACCCACTGTGAATGTTTCTTGTTGTATTCTCACGTGGGCTCATTCCGATATTTTACACAAGTTCAGTGCAGATCAAACTTTCTGAAAAAGGAAGTTGTCTGAAAAGCTTCCCAGATAAACTTCAGTTTCAGATAAATTATTTTAAATGCTTGTGTGTGACTAATTCATGAAGTCAATTTCCTTTGACCTGATTCAAGGGAAACACTGGGGCCTGGATATTCTTTAGTTTTGCCAGTGTTTCATCTGGTGAAGGTCGACGTTGTGGTGTCCCATTGTCAGAGTGGACATAATAATGAGAACGAGACTCATGTTGGAATAAAAACTTTTGGAGGAGTTACACAAAGAAAATCATTTGCAAAAATTGAAAAACCTAAACTTCAGCTTCTGAAGACAAAAGTGACTTCACTGACTTCAGCGATAAAACAGCAGCGACCATTTCTTTTACCGTATCCTTCACATTCTCACAATGCTCCCTCTAGACTCTCAAGTCCCAGCACTTCAAAAATATTACCCATGAAAATCACTCCTCAGACAAAAGGAAATAACAAATCACTGTGATCTCTGCTGCTCTGGCGTCTTGTCAGGAAATTACACACATGCCGCTCGCCCTCGTCCTCATGTTGGTGCTTGAGAACCTCTGACAGAAAAAACAAACCCGTCCTGCCTCCATAGACAAGATCGTCCTATGTGGCGGCGGGTGAAAGACTAGTTAGCGGCGTAAGAAGGGAGGACGGCACTTGTGAGACAGCTGTGTCCCTGACAGACAATGGATGGCCCGGGTCCATCTGGAAGCAGCAGCCCTGGACCAACATGATGTATACTGTACATCCTCGATAGCCAATGGGAGCCATCAATCCCTCCTTCACCATGGTGACCAGCAATGACAGCCGAGGACTTCTGCATCTATCTATCCCTCTTTCTATCCCTCTTTCTATCTATCTATCTATCTACTCAACAAATAAGTACATAACATATAAGTACACAACATATTAAGTACGCAAGTGACATGCAAGTACACAGTACGTGGTCAGGGTAGATAGGATATGAGTAGTGCAAATCGGATTAGTGCAGAAATAGTATTGAGCAGTGCAAAATACTTCAGTGACAGTAATGTTCCTCCACAGGACGAGTAAAATAGCAGCAGATGTAGTAAAATTGCAGCAGTAAAAATATCAGCAGATGAAATGAGGACAAAAGTGGTGATGTAGGTGTGGGGGGGCCATGGTGCAGTGGTGGTGTCAGAATGGTATGTTCTAGTTTGGTGAAAGGTCATGATTGACAGCTGAGACTGACTCACGATTGGTCGAGCGTGGGCATCGGTGGGACCTCGCCACCATGGCTCCGTCCCCAATCGGCTCCAAAGATGGCGGCGTTCATATCCAGAATATTTTGGCCTCATTTCTGGATGGTGGGAGGAAGTGGAGTCGTGTCGAGGGAGAAATGTGCAGAAATCACCTGTGAAGAAATCATAGGAACAATCATTGGAAACAGGAAGTTGACGACAACTTTCTCTTTTATAATCACTTCAAAACAACTTTATTCAAACCAAGTGTAGACACTTCAACTCTAGTGTCATTTATGATAATAATAACAAACTTTAACGATAAAGCACTTTAGCAAACAAAGATAAAAGCATGAAAAAAATTTTCTATCGCAATCATGAATTAAAAGAAGCTGAATTGAAGAAAGAAAGAAATAAAATAAAAAGATGTAACAGAAAATCCATTAAAAAGAAAGACTTTGTGCAAAATCTGTGTAAAGAGGTGACTTAGAAAATAGATGAATTCAAAATAGATAAATAAATAAAATAAATGAGCCCAGAGAAAGTAAAATAAAATGTATTCAAATAGTTTATATTTATAAAAAAGTGCTTCTTCCTGTACACACAATTGAGTTTTTAAGGAAACCATCTATCTATCTATCTATCCATCCATCCATTCACCAGCTGTTTTAATATTCAGTATTATCCCTTTGGTCGAGGCTGCTTTTGAATCGAGTGTTTGCAACATTCCTCTCTAATCTACACCTTTAAAAAAAAAATATCACAGGCAACCTTGTCAGCCGCGCGGTGGAGATGCAAAGAGAAATTGGAGGAACGGCCTTGCTACAGGACCATTCTGAATATGTTAACAGCGCTGCTTCCCTTGAACTGTCACAACTTGAAAATCCACCGTGTTAAGAGCCTCACGCGCAGGCAGCCATGAATATCTGCCGTATCCATAGACTTGGCCACAGAGGCTCTTAAAAAGCACTTGTTGTAATACATGACCAATTTCCCGGCAGCGAGTGCAGGGGAGTATTAACATCTCCTCAGCCTGGTTCGGTTTTAATGTGATGGAGATGTTATTAGAGCCATCACAGGCCCAAACGAATGGCCGGTGGAAGCGCCACAGCGGGAGAGGGAGAGAGAGAGAGAGAGAGAGAGGGAACACACCGACCTTCGCCTTACCAAGGACAAGGACACTTGTGCTCGTAAAAGGGGGTGGTCCGATTGTTCACGCCAGCCATGGCTGCTGAACCAAGCCTTGGAGTCAGCCTCACACGCTCACATTACACCCAGTGTGTCTGCTCGCATTTCTGGGAATTTCACAAGTTGTGTGATGCCGCCGACTAAATAAGTTTCAATCCAGCATTTTATGATCTCAAGTCGAGTAAACGCCATCTCTGTCATTCAGATAAAGTGCAAGAAACGATTGAGGACATGTGCTGTTATTTTATAAGAATGTAAATGATGATAACTTCATATTCATCTGCACATGTGAGATTCACTGTTACACCTTTATTAAATGACTGATATCAAAAGGCTTTAACATCCATGCAATGCATTTGATTAATTTCTCCGTCCTGCATTGTTGTGGCGGGCAGTTCTCGTCTTTGAGCGCTTCCCCTGCCCGTGTGCGTCTTTGAAGTATAATTATTTCACCGTAATTAGAAGCGAATCATGCTTAGTAAACACAAAAACAGGGTCTCTTCAGATTAATAAGCCGGGGTAATGCGTTAGGCACGGGGAGTTGCTCGGAATGGGCTTTGGCTGCGCTCCAGCTCGGGCATGATTCTCATTGTGCGGCGGCTCCCGGCCTTGACGAACTGACCGGCGACTGGAGCACTTTGCAGAAAGGGGGCGAGAGGGAAGACACTGAATTCTGCTATTGTTCCAACGCAAAACATGTTGTTCTTTGTTGTCGGCCATTAATAATACATCTGCCAAAATGTGTGGGTCAAACACGGCAGAATTACGCATGAGGCACCTTGTTCAAAAACCAGAGCGTTACATAACTTATGAGCATGCACTGAGACTTTCCCATCATGCAACACTTGGGATATTTGACTCAAAGTACAGGTGGACGTTGGATTTAAAGCAAATTGTATTCACATTTGCATCGTTAAACTTTCTCTTGCACATTGCTGCAGTTTAAATTCCTAAAAAAACTCAGAATGGCTTATTTCATAACAGATGAATTCAGATCTCTTCCCCTAACTTATCCACTTACACTATCAAACTGAAAAGATAAAATGCTCTAATATTTACTTGCCGGTTTCAGCAGCAACGTGGACGGAGGGGAGGGAGTGTGTGGGGAGGGGTGGGGGTGTCGCTCTCCCAGCAACTAATTACTTAAGCAGTTGTCAAAGGTTTGAAGCTCGCTCTTGAATTCCAATGAACACTGTCCATGGACAGCGGTGGTTTTGCATATATTATGAATATTTCAGCTTCCCCCAGTAACCTTGGTGTCGTTTGGCAGATAGGGGCTGGCAGAGAGCCATTTAAAAGCTTCTCTGTTGCAGGAGGGAGGAGACAGGGTATTAAGCTTTATCTATACTTGACATTTCCAAGCATTTGTAATTAATTCATATAGAAAAATCCCCCCGCCCCACACACACACACACGCACACTCGTCCCCCCCCCAATTTCTCTAAATGACTGCAAAAGGTAACCGCTATTGTTTCTGCGAAAGGACGCGCGACACAAACTGGTACATGACAAAATCACTTGTCAAAAAGCGACGCAGAAAGACGCGCACACGTCAAACCGGGCCGTGAAATGTGTTTGTCTCTCTTTCTGAGCCAGCGGGCGTCCAGCTCCAGCTCATAAAGACGTTTGTGTTCACGCGTGCTGCTCAGGATTCAAGGTGCGAGCTCAGGCGCGGCCGGGCCCTGAATACGATCGCACAGGTTTGAGATTCTGAGTGGGAATAAAGATGCACATGTAAATGTTAGGAGAAGTGAAATGGGAACACGCGGCCAGATGGACACAACTATAGTCTGTCTGCATGTCACAAGGGGTGGCAGGCGGCCAAAGACACAGGTGTTTGCTTCCTAGACTGTATATAAAGATGGACGACACGTCTCCACTTCCTCCCACTATCCAGCAATGAAGCCACGAGGTGTTTCATCCCTTTTCATATCATAAAATAACTAATTAAAACCCAAATTATCCGAAAACCATCTTCTGAGAGAACTTTGACATGTACTTTGACTTCTTAGCTTGGTTCATGTCCCATCCACTAACATGGAGGAGGCAGGATTTATGACCTATACTATAGCCAGGCACCAGGTGGTGATCGAGATGCTTTGGCTTTGTTATTGCAACGTACAGAACTCCCTAAATTCACAAAAGTCTCAACTTACACACACAGTGTATTTGCAGTTTATCTGTTTTCCTTCTGTCCTTCCTCCCCTGCATCACACTTCTTCTTTCTTTCTTGTTGTTGAACTGAAAAGGCCGACGTGAAATCCTCAAACACAGGCCTTCAGAAAACCTGAACTATTCGGCCTTGGACAGAATATTTCTGCGCTTCTTGTCCAAATATGGCAACACGTGCAACAACTTGCAGAAAAGATAATATCCGCCAAGTATAAAAACACTCGTTCTTCTTTCTTGGAGAAACTTTATAAAACTTTTTTAAGTTTACAGCATGCAGCAGCACTCCAAACAAACATGTAAACCGTAAATAATCCTGCCAGCAGAGGGTGCTGTAACTTAAACATAAAATACCTACTATTTATATATTCCATTTTAGCATCTTTCAGCCCATTGTTTGGGTTGGCAAATCAAAAACAGCTTTTTTTGTTATATTGATCATATTTGTAACACAAAGTTTCAATTAGCCAGATAGACGTTTACAGATCTGTGAGAACTGCATTATATTGAGAAATGTGGAAAACTAGAAAACAAATGTTCATAATTTCAATTTAGCAATGAAGCCAAGAAATAAAGTGATTAAAGTTAATTAGATTACATTTTCAGTAAAGATCGAGAGAATCCGTATAAATCTGTATAGAGTGATATATCTCAGCCGCCCAGTAAAGGTATTTACGTTTTAAGTACTCGTGCTCTGGTGATTCAATAAACACCATAACCTCAGTTTTCCTTGAAGGAGGGTTTGAGTCGGTCTGATACGTGCTCGGCCTCCTCGCTGGAGGTGATGTCAATCCACTGAGACGACCACGCAAGTGTAAAGACTTCAATCTGCGCCTGTGCCTCATCCAGGGCCGGACCCATCCACACCATTGTGTCCATTTTCTAAAAGAGTGCGTGAGTTAGAGCGGCGTGGGGGTGGTGAGCGGGATTGTGTGCAAGCGTGCGTGTGTGTGTGTGTGTGTGTGTGTGTGTGTGTGTGTGTGTGTGTGTGTGTGTGTGTGTGTGTGTGTGTGTGTGTGTGTGTGTGTGTGTGTGTGGAGTGAGTGTGCCTGTCCAAGAGGTTGCCAACTGGGATTAGGGGAATGTGAATCAGTGAGGGACCACCGCGGTGGTATCCAGTGGTGTTGAGAGTGTGTAGCACGTCCCCTCCTCCTCTAACGCGCACACACACAAACACACACATGCACTACAACCCCCCCACCAACCCACCCTTGTGTCTCTTTCAGAATCCACTCCCCCCTCCCCTCCTCACCCCCACCCCCATTCTTGTCCCTTGTTTCTGCCTCCAGCTTTAGCACTTCCTAGTTTACTTCTGCCTGAGCGCAGAGCAGCTCTCTCTCAATTTAGTGAGTGGCAGGGAAGATGTGGACTGACACCGCACTGATTCACTGTGTTCGCAGTGTGTGTGTGTGTGTGTGTGTGTGTGTGTGTGTGTGTGTGTGTGTGTGTGGGGTTTGGGAATGTGTGAGCCGTTACATGTGGGTTGACTGAATGGGAGACAAACTGCAAAGAGAGAGGGGGCGCGATAAATAGTAAATAAAGTAATAAAGTGTGCACACAGCCGTTTTAAGGCATGAACTGCAGAAAATGTTCACAAAACTGGGTCTGGACATTTTCAAGAGTTTGTCAGCAGGAAGCCGGACGTGACGTATAAATTCCGGCCTCTATTGCCAAAAACTCTTGAATCTCATCTTTCCAAGTTGACATCTTTATCAGCGTCTTCTACATGTATGACATCAGTTTTTAATCCTGAGATATTTGTAGAAACGTCACTCACTTGCGGTATTTTCACATGGGCTCACCCGCACATTTTGCTAGGGGGGGCTTTTAAACGGGGTCAACACGGCAACAAAAGGCGATTGACTCCTTTCCTGTTGCCAGTAGAGGAGTTTGCATAAATCACATAAACAACAATAAGTACACAAACAATCGTGCCAAAGCCGTGAAGTTCAATGCACATCATTAGGTCACACAGGGAAGGTGCAGCATCAGCGTCTAGACTGTCAAAATAAAGACGTATTTTGCACGTTCACCCAGGTTTCATGTTTCCATCACTGCCGATCACAGCCATGCATGAGTCATTCGACCCGGGAGTGAACACCAACTGCATCCACGACGTATGCAGAGAAAAGCCAGATGTTCTCACGTACAGCCCCTCCTGAAAACATCAGGAAAATCTACGGACTTCACTGGTTGTCTGAAATCTGCCTGTGTGTGTCAGGGAGATAAAAAGGCACATCAGCAGCTGAGCAGTGTCTTGATTTCACCTCTGTAATCTTTCTAAAATAATCAGCAACTGCTGCCACCTGACCTGTGTGTCTCTCCTAATTAATAACCCATTCATGTGGGAGAACACGCAGACAAAGAGGGGCTTTAAAGAAAGAGCCAAATCATATCCTCCATCAGCCGCGATGCCATATCTCTAAATCCTCTCTTTTTATAGTGAAGACTGGTGTTTGCACAGGGCTGAGGCGAGTATGTGTATAAAAGCTATAGCTCTGTAGAGAAGGCCAGCGCTCAGTCTTCAGGGTGCCATCCTGTGGCAACATCAGAAGAAATGTCAAAGATTTTGAAGGCTTGGTTAAATACGACTGGATTTCTTTGCCTTAAACCTTCAATGACATTTTTGGCTGTCGGAAAGGTCAGCGTGCAGCTCCTGTGAAATGCTAGCTCTTTTGGGGTGAACTTCAATACAGGATAATAAATCCCTCTCTCTATTTGTCCCTCCATACTCGCAGCGCCGGCCGCGCCACAATAGCCCGTCAACAAGTAGGAAAACATAAGAGATTTGATGGATATATCAGCAGCTTCTGTCCTGTGGATCGTGACAGATTTAACTGAATTCCACCTCACAACCGTACATTAAAAATATATATTTGAGGTTTTAAAAAGAATCAGAATCTGTAAATAAGGCTTTTTAAATGAATTTACAGGTGAGGATTTGTGTTTTAACATTTCACCCCATTATCTTTCATCCTTTTTACAATCGTCGTTAAAGAGAAGGAGTCAGTATTGACCAGTGGCTCAGGGGAAGGCTCTCGTAAGCTCATTGAATGAATGTGATTCATACTCATGACTAGTGTCTTATAAAAGGTGGAAACCTCAGAAATAGAAACAAATAAGGAAATTGAACCTGAGTTGTCATGGCGATTGTCCTCCCAAGATCCATCAGCCTGTCTCAACTGTCAATCATTATGTTTCACCCGGTTTTTATAGCATCGCGTAACAAATTAAAAACTTTCAGGAAAAATCAACACTTGTACACTTACACGTTTTGGTTAGAAATAGAATAGAATAGAAACTAAAGGATATAAGCTGTTGAGTTGAAGCCTGATACCTAAGGGTTAAACATCTCGTCGCATGCTGGCGTCTTTACCTCTCTGAAAAATGGTTTGTTGCTGAAGTACAAAGAATCTCGGGGAAGGTTTGGCCAAGAAGGATCCACCCGTCGGCGCCTTCGTTTATCGGGGATGGACGGATGCAGTTGTTGGCTCCTCCGAAGGATGCAGCCCCTGGATTCAGACACAGCTCTCATGTCCTGCAGTAAAAGAGGAAATGCAACTTATTCACCCTCCACTTGTGTGTGAGTAAACGTGTCATCGGTGAGGGAGCAGCATCTCCGTACTACAATGTAATTCAAATATTGATCACAGTAACAGGTATTGGTTCACAGTCATTTTTCATTAGCGGCAGTTGTTTCCGCTGCTGCGACCGGAGTCACTTCCACTGAGCAGCAACACAAGCACAGTGGTGTTACATCAAAACATGATTATACAAGTGCAAGAGGAGATTTCAGTTGTGTGCATTTGACAGGAGGTAAATGTGCCAAAGAACTAAGTCATCCCCAGCAACAGCTTCACTCGTACATTATCACGTACTTGAACGCTCCCTGCTGTAGTTTCACGCCTTGCTTTACCAGAGGATGTTGCACTCCACCATCCACCACAGTGATGCACAATTACTCCTTCAATACGATGCCACACAAAGACGATTTGGAGAGATGGAGAATCTGATGAGAAGCATTGAACAGGAATTAAATCATGTTTTCCACACCATAGCCTCAGAAAATGGTGCTTGAGACACTGGAGGGCCCAGCGGCGGATTCCAATCTGTGGGCTGAAATTGGAAATGAACAGCGGTCCCGTCTCCATTCTGACAGCCTTGTGTCAATAAAAGTCAGTCTCCCTCCATTGCTTCCCATCGCTGACCACAAAGGGACTTTTGTCAGCCGCCGCGCTGCTAATATCGCACTAACATGCAGGAAACCGTGATTGCCCATGCAACCGGTGGGATTTTAACGATTCACGTGACGAGGGAAGAGGCAAACAAAGTCTTTAAAGCCTCCACCTGTGCCCATAAGTGCCGCATTATGCAGCAGTGATTTGGTGGTTTTATGCTTTCGGGGTGAACGTGCACGGCAGCTCCCCTGTGCAGAGGAGATCATATAATGTGATTTATGCTTGTGGAGTGAATTATGGAAACACTGACCTTCCTTTTACATCCCATCAAACAGATAACTGGCCAGTAAGTTGCTGTTATGATAGGACGGGGGGGGGAAGAGGCACCGTCATGCCTGTTTACATGTTCCGCTGCGGGCGAATGGCGAAGAGGACCAGATTCATATCGGACGCCGCCTTTGATATATGAACAGGAGTCCGAGATTTGGCAGCGGATGAGTTTGTGGTGCAGCGCGGCCTCGCCCGTACAAAACGCCACTAATGGCATCTCCCGCTTTTCTTTTTCCAACAAAATGTCATGACAACACCATCTCTGAGATTATTTTTTTTTGGGGGGGGAGAAAAAAAAAAAGATCCTTCATCTCCCCCACCTTTGTTTGCACTTTCCATTTGCATATCAAAGAAATCCCATCGGGACCTGCTTTGCATATTTACATCTGATTAGTAACTTTAAATGAACATGTCAAAAATGGTCGAGTTTTCTTTTTTGAATGTGCGAGGACTACCTAGCTTGTATAATTAGTGCCAGCACATGTAACGCAGCCAAAAAACAAAACAAGCTGATTTCAAACAGCACCTTTTATACTGCCTTTCATTAGGCGTACTCAAATATTCCTGTCTCACCTTGGACCTCCAAGCTTGCTAAATGATAACTCTCTCCGAACGATAAAGACAAAAATATGTACTGTATGTTTGTGGTAATATTTCTTTGCAATGACATTAGGTCTTGTAAATTCTATCAGTTTGCTTCTGATGGGAATATTTTTAGATGTACGGAGGAAGAGTTTGAAACGAGAACGGCTGGGTTCAAGGTCACTTAGTTCTGTGACAAAAACAATCTGTCTGCTTACCGTCATATAGTTCAAAGTCACAATAGGCTAAAGTGATATTCTGTCGTCTCGCCTGACAGCAGCGTATGTCTCCATGCTGACATGTTATTCCTCTCATTCTCGAGAGCTGAAGCGAGATCTGAAACCAAATTTAAACATTTTTTTTTAATTTCGCCTGTGTTTTGTCACACGTGGGAGGGACACACTCGACGGCCTGTGCCTTCTTATTTCCACCGAGCTGAAAGTTGACATGTTTGACGTTCTGTGCATGTGCATGTGCATGTGCGTGCATGTGTGTGTGTGCACTGCAGCACGTTGTGAGATATAAACCAAACTTTCCCCCGTGCTGAAACTTCTGGAAGGCTCCTGCAGGCCACAGCGTGCGCACGGGAAAGGAACCAACTAACTATGTGATTATTAATTGGAGCCTATTTTGATTCAGTATTCCACGCTGCATATCGTCACGGGTCCTCAGTGGGATTGTGTCTGCGTAGCGGTGTGCTGGGGGGTGGGGGGGGTGGGGGGGTGCAGTCTGGAAGGCTGTGCCGTTTGGAGCTCGCCATGCCCGCGCTTCGGCATACCAATGAGTGGGGTTAAGAAGGCACGGCTCCGCGCGGAGACACCGTTCCTCCAGCAGACCCAATCCGCCAAGTCTCCGCGGACCTATTTCCAAAAGCTGCTCCTAATGTGGGCCCGTGTCAATCACCCCCACAGCCGCCTCCCCGCCGCCCCCCCGCTCCTGTCCATATGAAATAGTCATACATTAGGAACCAGGGGAGAGCACCTCGCTGTCTCCCAGTCCTCATGTATTCTAATGCTATTCAAAAAAATCTATGGGTAGTTAAGTGGAAGACGGACGCCGGTCGCTACGCCCGCTCACTGGAAGCACTTCCTGCTTCAAAGAGTGGAGTGTCGACATGTGAGAAATCGTCTGTCTTTTGTCTCCGTGTGTTTGTTTATGGAGACTCACACTGTGCAGGCAAGGAGAGGATTTAACAGAGGAGGCGTCGTTCTGTCAGCAGGTGGACGGGGGCTGGATATTGGATCTCGCCGTGACATGTTTATGTGACAACATCTTTTGACAGCTTTGACACTCCATAGACAAACAGCTTCAAAAGAGTTGGCAGTATACCCACCTCAAAAAATATAGGGATGCCTTTTTGCTGCCAAATGTACAATAAGTTGATGGAGCACGTTTGTTTCTCTGTTTCTCAGTGAACTTCACTCATCGTCAGGGCTTCGTTTAGTCTTCAGTTCCTCCTAATGTGGCCTGGAATATGCAGCTGGATGCAAAATCCTGTATTTAGATAATAAATAAAAGCACAGAGACGGATCAGCACCCAGGAAACTCACAGGAAACAAAGAACTCAATGTGTAAAACAAGATCATTTAAAAATGAAGAACTTTGGTGTGTTCATGTTTGACCCAGCAACTTTCAGTAGGAAGCATGTGATTGGCTGTCCAAGGCCTTTAAAGCTACGTTACACAACAGTTTTACAACAGTTTGCAGATTATTTTCAAACATAAAGAGTAAAAAAGGCAAAGCGGATCTTGCTTTCTATCCTGTATTGACTCCTGATTTATTGGAGCCTCTACAACTAACACATTATCGGGCTGTAAGGAGTCGTACTGTGGTGCCGCGGAGGCAGCGAGTTCCTCCATGACCAAGGATCCAATCTCCTCTGGGGTCAGAGTACATCCAGCCTCCGCGGCCCGTCCAATAGCACCACGCTTGGCTGAGTGCGGCCCACGCTGGGCCAGAGGTACAGTGGCATGTCCACAGGACGTGAGGTAGTATGAGTACACCGCAGGGATCTGAGTGGATTTACTCTCCTGCCAGCTTCCTCTGTGGTGGAACCATTGTACTGCTCGATATGTTTAAAGCAATACAGAGACAAAGAGGGACTGAGGGAGACGACAAATGAAGACAGGTGGAGGACGGCGCTCAAAGACGCAGCGTCACAAGGACACTTCTGCTTCATTTTTTAAAAAAAACGGCTCTTTATCATATAGAGAGAAATAACTGAAAGAACCGAGGGGCCATGAAACTGAAAATTATTACCACTTGAAGTCTTGTTTCGTGGCCGGGTTTTTACTGATGTACAACTTATCTCCCAAATTAATTTAATATATGTGAAAAGAAGCTGATAAACCAATTAATTGTGGAGGAGTCTGCTATTTAGAGAATGTGGATTTCTTTCAAATAGATTCATTTATGATATAAAAAGGAAGGCTGTTCCTTAGAGAATATCATTCGACTCGGAAAATTACCACCGGAATATGCGGCCAAAAAATTTATTAATTTGTTTGCATTTATTGTTCTGACCTGGAATTAAGTTTTAGTGCTGGAACAATGAAATGAAGCATTGCATTCGCGCTAATATAATCCAGTCGCCGTGTCACAAACCTACTTCTATACCGGAGTCTTTTAGAATTTTTGCGGGAATAAAGAGGACGGGTCACGGGAGGATTATAAAATGTTTCTTTTGAAGACGCGGCTTTGAAAAGTTGTTTCTTTTTGATGCACAAAGCTGAAACACCCACACAGTGTCAGGAGAAGCTGCTGCAGCGGTGACGAACAATCCAGACGGTTGTTTGTGCCGCTGCTGCTCTTGTGTGTTGTGTTTAATTGAGAAGTGTGCGACTGTGAAATACCTGTCGTCTTCACCTTTATCCGCTTCATCACCGACGTTATTCATTCTCAATACACCGAGTTTGTGTTTGTCGTGTGTGTTTAGTTCAGTTTTTCCTCCTCTGTGACATACATCACACTTTTATAGAATTAATTAACACAATAACCTGCTTGGAAAACATTGCTGATAAGTGAAAGATTTAATAAGCAACTGCACACAAACTATTTGGGGGTCAAGCTACGCAATTTCTGTTTTAGCAGGAGTGATTTACATTTCCTTTCTGCCCAGTTAACGACTTTTCAGGTTTATTCGAACCAAAGTTACAGTTATGTTGCAGGATATTAGGCCAACATTGAACAATAGAAGAAGAAGAAGTATATTATATTTCTACTTGCACAAATACACCACAGCAATTTTTTCTTGGATATGTATAAACCTGCTTGGCAATAAAACCAGATTCTGATTCTGATTCTGATGACAGGACGTTTATATGTCAATGTAAAAATCCCATTACAATGCAAGAAAACCTGCCAGATCAAAAGTAATCCACGTAAACTCCTCGTTCTACAGGATCAGGACCAGAAGAGCTCATGACTAATTACTACAAAGAAGAAATGAACTCAAAAAACACGTCAACATGAGTGAATACAAGTATCAGGATCAGAAAACACTCACAGACGATGTCCACAGGTGCAGGCAGATGTGCAGGACTCCATTAACGTGACGTCTCGATGTAAACACACTCACTTCCTGTTCTTTCGTCAACTTCCGGTTACTCCAATCAACCAGTAGGGGGCAGAAAAAAGCGAGATGAATCTGACCCGACCCAATTATCCAATTAAACTGAATAGATTACACTTCAAGGATGATTTGTGGGATTTATTTAAAATGCAATTAGCATAGTTGGAAACTGTTCATGATATAATCTGCAAAGTCTTATAACACCAACATTTAATGAGCTTATCAGAAACGCTTGTTTTTCATTTCCCACATTTTTCTTCTAATCCATTAGATTTTTAAGGTTAGTTTTGGTTTAGGAGGTAAGTGGGTGGTCCACTAACCAGAGTGTCAGTGGTTCGGTCCCAGTCTTCCCTGTTGAATGGCAAAACTTTACTGTAAAGCACAAACTTTATATAAATACAGAGCATTTAGCATTTTACAAATTATTTTCTCATAACTTCAGGAGTAGTTGAATGTTCCACTTGATCCTTTTGTTTCTTATAGATTCTTAAATCACTTTCTTCACCGCACGTAGCAAAAAAAAGACGCATCCATTCAACACTTGTTTTGTTTTTGAGATAAGAGATGTGAAGGTATTTCTCAGGTGTTTTTTTAAGTTGCTTGCCGTCAGAATCCACTGCCATCCAAACACAACCACAAATAACTTCCCTACAGTCCTTAAACTCCACTTTTAATATTGTTTTTTTTGTTATTATTTATTTCCTATAATAAAACCTTGAATTCCAGTTCAGAAAAACCTAAAGTCCCTCTGGCGGAGCACTGGACACGGTTAGTGTATAGCGTGAAGCCCAGCGGAGGAATTTATCATTACTGTGTGAAGCCTGACGGTATGTGTGCTTTTAAAATTAATGACAGCAGCACTCTGACTTTTAGTCCGTCTAAAATTTTCATTAAATTTCATTATTCATCTGTCTCTGTGGCCCTGAATTAATAAACTCCAGGTATCATATCATGAATTCATATTACATTTGAGACGGACACAGACAGGTATGCAGGTTTTTTTTACTCCTCTTTACAATATCCTCCAAAAAAACCTACAATTAAAACTAAGTTCAAAGCAGATTTTTCTTGAAAATAGAATGTGAGGACAAAGGAAAGACAACACACACACACACACACACAGGTGCTATTTTTGTAGATGCTGAAATCGATGGTTGGAGCATGTATCACTCAACCGGCCGAGAAAACATCTCTTTTCACCGACACTGACGGATGAAGAGCAGATGATAAAGATTTTCCCTCCGTGGCTGAAAACTTCAAAAGTCAAAACTGCTTCCTTTCATTTGTTTTATTTAACAAAGTATTTCACGTGTAGGAAATGGTGGAGCAGATGAAGTAGAAGAAGGGGGTCACAGGTAAAGCCCCTTCAACTCTGAGCGTTCAAAATATTCTGTTTTAATTCGTGGCCGTGTGGCGTGAGACTCAATAACACTGCAACTCAGTGCAGAGGCCAGAGATGTGGAAATTAACTCAAAGCACTTGAATTCAAGACGAGATGAAGGAGAAGCTGCAGAAGTGAAATGTATTTACTCTCAGTTTTGTTTGAGTGATATTGAAAAAGATTGTTGCTGTTGTTTTTGAGAATAAAGTCGTAATATTACAACAATAGAAATACAGAGAATACATTGGTAATATTATAAGAAAAAGTCATAATAATACCAGAATAAAACTGTACTTGAGAATAAAGTCATAATATTACATCGTATTTAGACATTTAAGTTAAAGTCATGAGAAAAAAGTTGTAATTTAATGGGTATAAAGTTGAAATCGGGAAAAATCCGAGAAGAATAAAGATCGTACGAGAATTTAATCTCAAAGTCCAGATACTTATGTTGATGAGGATCTGATGAGACAAAAGATGAAGCATTTCTGTATTTGTGAGACTTTCACTCAACTCCAAATATAAATATATAAAACAAACGTTGTCGGAGTCAAACAAAGATCGAACTCTTTCCAAATTATTTCTGGCAGACGTCGTCAAAAAGCAGCGTCTCTCTACCTCTTTCATTTTCTACATAAAACATGAAGGTGTTTTTTTAGATGTTTCACTTTCTAGCATATTGAAGAGAAGTAAAACTGGCGTGTTTGTCGGAGAAGAGTCCATACAACTCTTAATTTCCTGCAGGAAGAAGCAGATTGTGAATAGCGGCCTCCTGCTGAGAGTCGGGTTCATGTTTGTTTACCCCGAGTGCGATGGCGCCGAGGTTAAAGCTTCCTCGAGGCCCCGTAAAGACGCAGAACACCTGTTAATAGCAGCGGCCTTTTACTTCAGCAAACTCTTTACAGGGAGGTTTTACATCGCAATAAGAAACGTTGCCTTTCAGTGCATCTCTCTCTGGGTCTGGACCTTCCACCCTAAACTCATCACAGAAGAGATGGACGTGAAAAGTAGATGTGCAAACCCCAGCGTCACGCTACGGAAGATAAGAAGTGTTTCCATACATGGTTTCTATCTCTGAACGTGAAGTGAGTCTGTTCTCCTGCTGCCTCCAGCAGATCTGACTCTCACATCTCCTCTAATTCTGTTTTACCAGGAAATAAATATATTACTGGTTTTATATGAGTTGCATGTACTGAAGTTCATGCTACCGCCATTTTGTAGTCACTCAGAAAGATAGATAGATAGATAGATAGATAGATAGATAGATAGATAGATAGATAGATAGATAGATAGATAGATAGATAGATAGATAGACAGATACATAGATAGATAGATAGATACATACATACATACATAGATACATAAATACATTGATGCATTTAAATGACTCAGTTGTTCATTGTGTCATTTTCAAGAAAGCTAAACTTTGAAAGTGTAATAGTCTGAAGTTGTGTTAATTTTTCTAATCCCTCTTCAAGCTTTAAAGTTACACACATGAAGACGCGTGTTGCAGGGACCACGACGATAATGGAGACAAATGTGACTAATTGTCATGTAACCTCAAATTGGGGGCACGGAAGTGGCTAAATGATGGCAGCTAATTGGCCTGGTATTGTGCTTTGGTGATGGCTTTAAATTGAATGAGTCAGGATCCATTCTGGCGTAATGTGAAAGACGCGGCACTGGTTCACACCGGAGACATCCAAGGTCGAGCTTCTCCAAACGAAGGGGTGACGGGGGAGTGGAGGGAATTAAAGGAAGGCGGCTGAGTCAATGGTCGGCCGCTCCGCAGATTTGGCACCTTATACATGTAACCTTGAATTATTGCTTTCTGTTTTTTATTCCTGTCTGCATTGAAAGCTTTTCCTGGAGCCCTTTTCAAAAATATATTCATTTTTGTCACCCACATTAATGGCACAATCAGTCTGGAAAAATTGCAGTCGCAAATTATTCATTGTAATCCTCCATTTGAGGGCCCTAATGCCTCTAATTGGGCTTTTATGACTCACAAACTGTATCTTCCTCTCTTTTTGTTTAATTTTTTTCCCCTCTGGCGTTTGTTTTTCTTCCTTCCCGCCACGGTGCGGAGTGACATTGAGCCTCTCCCTGTCGGGGTGCTCTCTTGTCTCACTCCAGTGCACATTTTCTCTGTCCCCTCTCCTCCTCCCCCAGACAATGAGCTTTTGACTGAATACATTATCCGAGCTGTTGTTCTGTTTGTTGTTGTTTTAGCATCCAAGAAAAGAGATGAATTATTAATGACGACAGACAAAAAAGAAAGAGGAGAGTATAAAAAAATAATCATATTTTTTTTTTTAGGGATGCTGCCGAGCGCTGCGGCTCCATCAAGAGGCCTGGAAATACGTTTTATAAGACAGGCTGTGATTTACAGTGTAAATAACAGTGGATGCATCACAATAAAATGCTTATACCAGTTTTTAATGGTTGACTAACTGGGCATAAGGGAATGGTTTGAGAAAAAAAATCACATCTATTCTAAATTTAAATTTTTTTATAATATGGTCCACTTCCTTTGAATCAAAGAGTTTATATATATCTAAATGTGTTTAGCCATTTTGATGCACTTACTTATACATAAAGATTTAATATTATGAACTTGCTCATCAGTTTTTCCTCCTGTGCATGATGAGAAAGGACTGTTCAGACCAGATGTGTGGAATTATAGGAAATGAAATATTTGAAATTGAATGACTGATTAGAGTTCGAAATGTGCAGATAATTAGCACAACATGCAGTGAAGTCAGAAAACTGAAATATCTGTGTGTCAACATTTTCGCAAAATAGTTGATTTCTGTAGTGTGTGAAAAATCCCGTGCTTCTCTTTTGTTCAGTGCACATATTGTTTATTGCAGCTATAATGTAAAATTTGCTCCTTTATAATATGCACTGTATATCTCTATAGTAGCTTTTGTCAGGTGGGACAAACTTACTTTAAAACTGCTACAATCCATAAGCATGTCACAAATCTCCAGTGCATCAGGCTGCTGTTTAACCTGTGAAGCCTCTTTCAAGTATCAATACTTTTTAAATAAGTAGTTCTCAAGGATTTAATTTTCCTCAGAAACAAACTGTAACCGTGTAAAACATTATTATACCATGATTACATGACATGTTCTGCAGAGTGTGTAGTTTCCCCCGCTGCATCCCACAGGTATAAGAAGACTTAAAGCATAATTTATTTCTCATTTCCTCTAAAATGCACAATTATTCCTGCATATGTTTCTTGCAGTGGTGATTTGCTCTATATGTAATTACACTGTAATTAGTTGGCTGTGTTGTAAAGTAAATAGTAAAAATACGTGTAAATCAGTAGTTTTTTTCATGCATCTTCAGGAAAATACTAAAATAAAAACCCGACAACAGCTGCAACATCTGGAACAATCACTGTTGTGCTTTAATTCCCACCATCAGTGTGTTTCTGAAACAGAGATCACTGTGCCCCCTGTTGGTCGCACACCAGGCCTGCACTGTCATTCACAGCTTCATTAGAAGCTTCAGTTTTCAGTGAGACGACACAGAGTCAAAGATAAACAGGGTCAACACGTCACCAGGAGGAAATACATTGTTTTGCATTAGAGTGCTTCACAGTGGAGGATCCTATAGAGACGAGGGTTTGACAAATTAAGTGGCGTGATTGTGTCACTGCGTTGAATCAGAGACGTCGACCATTCATCACACAGAACCCCCCCGTCCCCTCCTCTAAGGACTCAGTGATAAGGCATGAATGAAGAAAAATGAGAGCGATGGGCCTTGTCCGCCATCTATCACCGAGCAACAGGGGCCTTCCTTCTGTGAGCACCAAAATGGCGCGGCGGCGTGTAGCTCCTGCACGCCGGCTTACCTCATGAAACAAAGCTGTTTGACTTGTGCAGTTTCGTGTCAAACTGGCATCGCTTTGTCCTTTAAGCGACGGCGAATCATACCTTTCAGGATCCACATGTTTGATTGATTTGCGCCGCTCAGATTTTTCACTTCTCTATTCTTTCCTCGCTCTTTGTATTTTTGGCGCCTCTTTAAGTCCTTCTACCCTCAACCGAGGAGCGGTGGAAAAAGAATATAAGAGCCCGAGCGAGAGGGCCCGTCTGTTTGGAGTTTACAGGATCAAAGACGAGGTAAATATCATTTCCATAACATTTGAACCAGTTAACCACCAGCACAATGCAGAGAAACACTACTGTAAGCGCCTGACAACGCCAATGAGGCAGGAACTCTGTGATTTGCCGCTCCGCCAAAGAGGATGGAAACGAGCGCGAACATGGAGGAGGTCAGGGGTCAACTGTGCTCTCCCTGCATCACTTTCAAGAAGCCCCTCGAGCGCTGCTGGTGTTTTAGGCAGCCGTGCCTCACTTTGGGGAGGGGGGTGGAGGCCTGATGGATGCCGCTCCCAAGGTGAATGGAAAGAATAGCATTAGGCTGCAACCACACCGCCCGGGGAGGACTGCATCGCTTTTGGTGATTCATCTATTGATTATTTCTACCCAAGCATCGAGGTGCCCATGTAAACACACATATATTAGCAGCGTTCTGTCTCCACGATGCACATGTGCACCCCCTAACACGCATGCAGACGCGGCGGGTTCCGGCCGGAGCGCGCCTCGGGCCCATTGCACTCGTTGTTTTTATAATCAGATTCCGACTGCTGCCAGCTCGTGGGCATCTTCCACACCACAAGGCAGATACATCTGATGGATAACTAAATAGAGATGAATGAAGAGATGAAGGAATAAATAAATGATTAATGTGCATTACCACTATTTGTGTGGGCCGGCTATTGTGTTATTGATTTGAGCAGGGGTGGGGGGGTGGTGGTATTTTGTGTGTACTCGCAGTGGGCTCCAGGATGTGGGCCAATCATATTGTTACGCTTGTTCTAAAATCAGATATTAGCAGGACACTTAAGGTATCATGTCTTATCACACATATGAGATAACAAAGGAAGAAGGATGTTAAGTGATTTGTGTGCACGCAAGAAATCTTCATGCTTTACAGAAGTCTGGTGCATTCTGGGATACGCAGCTACCCTCCGAACCCCCCTGTGAGCTGTTTTTTATATTTTTCATTGATTTTATTATTAATTTTCTTCAGTGTTATTCAAGTTAAGGCCGATCCCAGTGTGGCCTGGGTCGGATCTTTCTTATTTTTCTATCCACTCATTACACTAATTATTATACAAACAAAAATACTTGGTTTTTCCTTATTTTTCCCCATTGAGTAAAACTGATTATTCAACAAAATTAAATCAACTTCCAATAACCTCACAGGTAGTTTTTACTTTCGTACTGGACTTGCATGTTCCAGGTCAAAAGATCATGAATTAAGTTTATTATTTAATTTCATTATGTGGAATCCTCGTTGCCAAGGGTGATGTTTTGTATTTTTTCTTGAAATATATAAAGAATATATCAGTGATGTGTGAAATCAAAGAATTGAAATGATAATTTGAGGGATTGCAAAAGGTGGTTATGATGTTGCCATGGTGAGAATCAGGGGGCTACGATGGATGCACGCTGAACAGTGTGCGTATGATCATGTAGAGCTATAATATTGTCTTGTTGCACCTGCATGAGTAAATCCAAAAGGTGTTGGTGTCTTTAAAGTCCTTTTGGTGCATCTGTGCTCCACACATGCATTTTCTCCACACAGGTAGTTGTGGCCCTCCATGTTTGTTCAGGTGTGTGATCGGCCTCCTCATCAACGTGTCTGAACCTGGATCATGTGACTGAGTCGTCCTCCAGGATGCTGCACGCTCCCTGTGTTTCTCAGTGCTCCTCTTCACCTGGTTTCCTGAGACACTGCATCAACAAAAACCTCTTTGTGTCCACGTCTGCTGCTCAAAGGTCCGTCTGCGCTGGCAGCCTTTTTTAAAGCCTGGATCATAAACGTACATGACACGAGTAGCATTTCATGTTCCGCTGCATTATAAACCCAGCGTTCTTGTGTCTGCGTGATCATGGACATCAGTGGTCAGGTTGAAATCCAACCTTTCACTGCTAAAGCAGGATAATGCCAGGGTTGTCACTTGCGTTGGATATCATTGCTTTGGGCAGGAAAAGGAGCTTCTCCCCAACATATGTCTGTTTCTTTATCCACAGACTTTAAACGTTAGATGTGGCTCTCTCCCTTAGGGGCGGTAATGGCATTCTCCATGACAACGGCGGTGTGACACGGCGGTGCCCTTGAGGGCCGGGCGCCCCCTCTGGGGGGAGCGCCGCAGAAACACGACAGGGTCAAGGGTCACCTCCCATCATCCACCAGCAACCCGTCCTGCTCTCCCTCTCCTCTCCCTCCCTCGTCAGGTGGAGCGAGGAGCGTTGGAGAGAGAGAAAGTCTTGAAGCGAGCCCACTCAGTCCAGGCCTGGCAAACAAGGAGGTTTGGCCACAGGCAGTTCTGGCTGGGTCTCTCCCTCGCACAGCTCCTTGCTGTTCCTCCAAGGCCAGGGCTGGATCAATACATATAGTAGTGCGGATTCTTTTGGCACCCAAGTATAGCTGTGCAGTATTGCCCCGAGGTACGGGTCCGTTAAAGACATAACAGTGTGAGCATGTGAGCAAAGTGGACTGAGTTTATTTACTGAAGGTGTTGAAATGCTTCCAACAGGGATGTTTATTCTTTTATTTTGTCTCTGGAAATGCAGGAAATTCTCATCTCCCAGTTAAATATTGAAAGTTATTTTTTTATTTTTAAAATATCCTTCAAATGCATTTTAATTCTGACAGTGCAGAAAAATAAATCACTTTATAATTTAAAAGTTAGCCGTGAATTTCATTCACGGCTCCTTTATAGTAAATAAAAAACAATAGTCACTTATTATATATGAAACTATAAAGAATATGTCACATGCATCTACAAGAATTTATCAGATAAAAACAAATACCTCATAAATAGATCCCAACCTGTTTAATGATGCTCTACTGCCACCTGGTGGCCAAAAACCAAACCAGCCTGGATTCGACTTCATGAGTTTTACTGCACGACTTCATGTGTGAGAGCATAAAAAAAATGTTTCTACATCCTGAGGGAGAAATTAATAAATCCAAGCACAATAATTACAATCATATCACTGCTTTTGTTTTACACACACAGCTCTGACGTCAGTTGTGTGTCCGCCCTTGGCACATGTTGAAAGAACCTTTAAAAGGAAGTAAAAAGAAAAACACAGGATGCTGTGGGTTCAACAAACTCGTGTCCTGTACATTTGGCCTTCACCGCAACAGCTAAATGTTTACGTCCAACCTCTGAACGTAAAGTCCAAAAATAAAATCAACACAACATGGCGTCTTGCACAAAGAAAAATAAAAAACATCAGAAATCAGTTGCTGCTCGTCAGAAAACTGAGGGTGGATGAGGAAGATGAGTGACGAAGATCATCAGGCACCTGCAGCAGAAACATAGAGTCAAGACCCTCCTCTATTCATGTAATAAGATGTAGATGAGACATAGATATAACATACAATATAAGGAGGAAAATTTAACAATGGCGGAACTTTTTGAGGAGGTACTTTTAAGAGGTACTTGTACATTAGGGACTTACCGTACTGGTACGTGGACCTGGGTGCTGAGGGGAGCGCACTGTGCTGATCACTGGGATCCTGAGAGTCGAGAGCTTTCCCGTGACTCTCCAGGCGAGACCTCTGCACGGCCAACGCCACCGCTTGTGCAAATCTTGATGGAGCCGCGCCCATCTTGTCCGAAGGCTCTGGTGCATCCGAGTCGTCTCGATGGTCCTTGCTGAACACGTTGGTCTCTCCGTTGCAGGCAGGACTTGATGGTTGGGAAGGAGAAGAAGTGGTGGCGTCTTTTTGCTCCTCTTCAAGGACTTCTAGGTCTTCATTAAAGAAGACGGGTGGAGGTGGAGGAGGAAACACGTCCTCCTCTTCAGTCTCATCCGTACATGAGACCCACTGGTCCACGTTAGTACTCACAGACCCTCGACCAGGACTCTGAAGATCTTCGCTCTCATTGTCTGAGTTGATCTGATCGTCACTGGTAACTTTGTCTGACTCTGTAGCTGCAGTCACCTCGAATACAACTTCTTCCTCCTCTTCCTCCGTCGGCCTTTCATCGTTGCCCTCAACCTCAGAAAGAGGTGAGACTGTACTTTTCTGATCGTCTAACTCTGGAGGAGGTGGAGGAGAGTCTGGAGCATGAGAGGCCTCCTGGTCAGGTGGAGGAGAGTCTGGAGCATGAGAGGCCTCCTGGTCAGGTGGAGGAGAGTCTGAAGCACCAGACGGCTCCTGGGAAGGTGAGTCTGGTGTGTCAGATGCCTCCTGGTCAGGTGGAGGAGAGTCTGGAGAACCAGACAGCTCCTGACCAGGTGGAGGAGAGTCTGGAGGATCAGATGCCTCCTGGGAAGGAGAGTCTGGAGCGTCAGGCGGCTCCTGTGCAGGTGAGTCTGGTGCGTCAGATGCCTCCTGGTCAGGTGGAGGAGAGTCTGGAGAACCAGACAGCTCCTGACCAGGTGGAGGAGAGTCTGGAGGATCAGATGCCTCCTGGGAAGGAGAGTCTGGAGCGTCAGGCGGCTCCTGGGCAGGTGGAGGAGAGTCTGGAGCTTCAGATGCCACTTGGTCAGGTGGAGGAGAATCTAAAGCGTCTGATGGCTCCCGGGCAGGTGGAGGAGAATCTAGAGCATCAGACGCCTCCTGGGAAGGTGAGTCTGGAGCCTCAGATGGCTCCTGGGCAGGTGGAGGAGAATCTAGAGCGTCAGACACCTCTTGGGAAGAGAGCTCCTGCCTCTGCAAAGGTGTTCCAGTGTCTGATCCGTGAGGAGAATATGAATCATCCTCATGCTCAGATTGATTATTCTCAGCCTCAGGAGGAGCTTCACTCTCAGGGTCATTTTCTACCATTACCTGGTGGTGGTCTGGAACATCCAGAGGCGTCTCTGGTTCATGGGACTTCTGCTTTTTCAGGGGAACGACTTTGAAAGTGGTCATCCCCTTCCTCTGCAGAGGATCCTCCCACTGGGGCTCAGTGGGGAGCCTGGACTTGAGCACAGACTCAAGTTCGATGCAGAAAAGGCCGTTATCTGGAAACCTCTGAGTCAGAAAGGAGGAACTACGGTGTATCTTCGGGAGGGTGGCAGAATTCCTCCAATGCTTGACCAGCGTTCCCTTGGAAACAGAAGATGACAGGACTTTGGCGAGAGCGCTGCGGGCTTCTGAAAAGTTTTTCCCTCGAAACGAAGGCAGACACGGTTCAAACGATGGTCGAGAGGAGGATGAGGAGGGCAGTGTTCGTGATGGATTTGGTGACGAAGACGAGGAAAGTGACGGGTTTAAGGAGTCGGACTCGTCGCTTTCTCTCAGCTCCTCCAGAGTGTTCAGAGGGTCAACAGGCCCTGGAGAGACAGGAAACTACAAATAAGGGTCGTGAAGTTTCAGTTGAAAAAGAACTGGCTGTATTTCCACTGGACGTTTTGCACATTAGAAAAATATTTGTAATGAAAATATCCCAAACACAGAAGAAAAACACAGGAAACTGAAAATACTAAATCACTTCAGTCAAATATTTAGACACAGAAACACATCAAATTGAAGTTAAAGGAAATTTCCACCATTTTATTGCAAAAAAGACAAATGATGTTTTTTCTGGTTAGTATAATTTTTAAATGAATTAGTATAAGAATTTAACAAAAATGAATCAAATCATTAATATAATACAGGTATAACTCTGAGAAAGTATAAATCATTTTATAAGAACTTTATGATAGAGAGAACATTTATAATTTCACAAAAGAGTGTGGAAAAATAAAAAATACTGCGTATAGAATGTATGACAGAGTATTTGGGACACAACGGGAGAAAATATGAGATTAAGCGAGTAAGGTCGTAACATTATGAGAGTAGAAATGTATAATATTGCAAATATCAGTTTGTTGCCTGCATCGTTTTTTCCTTTTTCTGAAATTATGACCATTTTGTCATTAAATTACAACTTTATCCTCAAAATATCAGTTTCTTTTATTTATTTGGCCCGAATACTCTGTCATACAAAATGAGACAAATGTGGACTTGGCTTCTGTTTTCAATTAAAGGCACAACAATTAGTCTATGAAGTCTATTCAATAAAGTAAAAACACAAAACAACAAAAAAAAAAAGAATTACAGAATTTCCATAAAAATAGATGAGAGGAATAAGTAGACGGCTTCAAACAGACAAATAAATAACATTCAGGTGCAGCAGGCCACAGTGACACACATCCATAAAAAGCCACTAAGACGGGAAGGAGGAAGAAGAGGCCGACGCAGGAGGAGGAGGAGGAGGAGGAGGAGGAGGACGGAGAGGAGGAATAGGGACGATGGAAGGAGGAGAGGAAAAGGAGACAGCGGCAGCAGCAGCAGCAGCAGCCCTCAATCACCCCCATCAGGTGAGTCTGTAAGCAGGAGGAGAAGAAGCTTTCAGGCAGGTTTCCTCAACAATCACGAGCCCCAACACCTTCACAGTTAAAGTTTCATTCTGATCTGTGAAACCGGGTCTGGACTTTCTCAGGAGTTTGCCTTTCACACATAAACAATGTCCGGCCCTTATCCTCAGCTTTTTCCATCCTGAGATATTTGTTTTCTTTCTTATTTTAGCATTTGCATCTGTCGCGTGTTAGAAACGTCATCAACACACCCACTCGCTGGAGGTGAATCCAGGCTCCTTCAGACCAGCTGCAGACTTGTTAACTTGAAAGTCTGCAGAAAGTCCGGAGGCTCTCACTCTCCGGAGGATCTCTGGAGTTCAGTGCATGTCTGAAAGCAGCTTATGAAACTCTTGTGTCACCGTCTCCACAAGGAAGTTTGATGAACTTTCACAGGCTGCGATTGCATAAGTGTAGGAGGAGGGGGAGGAGGAGGAGGAAGAGGAGTGCGTTTAATGATCGACTCTACACTGGGAGTTTGTTTTTCCAGCCAGGACTTGACACTGAGTCAGCAAGGAAAACAAGGGAGTGAACCAAGACAGCGCTGAAGGCAATTTAGTCTGATAATTACAACACTGACAAGAAAAATCAACTTTTTTAAGAAGTCCTGTAATCACAGTGGTCTAATAGGCAGCGTGAGATAAAGTAAAAAGGAGCTGAGCACAGAGAGAACCTGAATCCAGGCGATAAAAGCACATCAGACAGACTCATACAGGAGAATGAAAGCCGGGACAATGGAGGATTTATCACTGGAGCCGATATGGACAAGGCTCAGGTCACTTTAATTGCCCCGAACAGGGTTAAATTGTTCCGACTGATAAAAGCTGCATTTTGTGCTGGATTTAACTGCTAAATCTCCCACTGGACTTCACTGTGACATTTTAATCTTGATTTAACTTCAAATCTCTCTTGACCCGACTCGAGTGAAGCCGCAAGGATTTGGCAGATACAGGAATTGACCCTCCCGTCCTCTAAACCCATTTGATTTCCACTGAAATACTGTAAAAGGTCAACAGGGATTATTCTAGTAGGATATTTCATCTGTGCTGCTGTCGGCAGGATGCAGAACCGACAGTCGCCTCTAGGTGAGAAATGAAACAGCAGTTTGATACTGACAGTCTGTAGATCCAGGTGTTAATCATCACATTAATGAAGAGCACAGCCTTAATGAATGTGACTAACACCTGGGTTTACCTACTATAACAGTCTGTTAGAATCAGTACAACTGGATCCACTCACTCTTATTTAGAGTCCATTCCCTTGTGCAAAGGTCAAAGGTCATGAATGATTTTACCTGTGAGCTGTGTGTCCGCCTGCTGCTCCTGGTGGGAGTTTGCACAGGGCGGGGGTGGGGCCCTCCTTTTGGTTCTCCTTAGGGTTGAGGGTTGAGGCACCCTGAGGTGACACGTGCTCAGGTTGTTGGGGACACTCAGCGACACACCCATGGGCGGCTGGGGGGCTCGCCTCTTCTTGGGCGTGTCCCCAGTGTTGGAGGAGGAAGCGTCCTGCACATTCACACTGAGCGCCATCGGTTTGTTGGCAGCAGGAGAGGCCGGGCGCTGCTCCGTCCTGCACAGAGGAAACGATCAGACTGAGCACGTGATAGGAAAGTGTGGAGCAGTTTGGTGAAAACAGCTGTGAACAAACCAGCTCTGGGCTTTTCTTCTTTCTTCTGAACAAGCTGAGGAATCCAGGGTTCTCCTTCTGTCTGGACTCCTTCTTTGGCAGATCTGTACAACGTATGAGAACTAGATGAGTGAATGATGCACAGTGTAGAAGGTGAATAATACTGAGGCCCCGTCACACCTGGTGTTAATAACGGTTTGTGTGTCTTATGTGCCGGTACGATAGAGAAAGAGAAAAATAAAGAGATAGATTTAGAAATAAAGAGAGAGAGAGAGAGAGAGAGAGAGAGAGAGAGAGAGAGAGAGATACCTTGCAGTGAAGGTGGTGAGATGATCTCTGTGGGTGAGAGAACCATAATGTCATTATTATATTTACCAACACAGAAGGATACCATAAGGTTTAGAGTATAAATCTAATACTGTGCGTCGTCCTCTAACGTACCTGCTTCCGGTGTCTTGGACCGGTCAGCCGGCTCCTTCGCAGCAGAGTCTTTAGCGAACACTTCCCTCAGGCCGTGTTCATTCAAGGTCTTGGTCAGGTCCAGTGGCTCTGTGGACTGAGAGTCTCTCAGTAAGACGGTCGTGTCCACTTGAAACTCGCACTTGTCGCACATCAGCGGCAGCAGCAGCTCCAGGGGAACTCTGGGATTCACTCGCACCACCGCCTTGTGGGCCTTGTTGTAGTTGATCAGCAGGCGGACGGTTGCCTGCAGAGAGAAGTTTGTTTTATTCATTTCATGCAACTGTGAAATGAGAAAAACGTACATTGTCCTTACTCTTCATATACGTTTTCAGACATGAACTCTGGAAAATGTTCAGAAAACTGGGTCTGGATATTTTCTGGACCTTGTCTGGGTCAGACGTGTTCACAACAACAGGAAAACAGCCCTCGGATCTCATCTTAAAGGTCGACATCTTACTTCAGGTCTTCTACGTGTATGACACCTCTTTTTTATTCCTGAAATAATTGTATTCTTCCAGTTTTGCATCATCAACACTCAAATTATATCCTTGAAACTGATCAAATCCATTTTTCAGCTCGGTTCTCACCTCAGGCATGTACGGCATCCTGATCTTTTCCTCCGCTCCTCTGGGCTTCAGCACAATCCTCTCCGCCTCCAGGGAGCCAATAGGAGAGTTGGGTGTGAAGCTGATGTTGTTTTTGTTTGGCGAGACGACCTCGACGGTGTAGTCGGACGGATTCAGGTGGTAGCTCGCACAAAGGGTCACCAGTAAGTCCATCACCGGTTTACTGAGAGGAGGGGGAACGAAGAAATGACGGCAAACTTCAGTCAGGTCCGAGTTTATTCTAAAACTAGGACTTTCCAAAGAACTAATAATCCTGTAGCTTCAATATGTCTTACCTTCCATGCACCATGGCACTCTTCTCCTGTCCCCCGGGCAGAACCACATACAGGGAGTGGTCCCTCTCCAGTGGATTCCCCTCCTCGTCCATCTCAGGGACCTCGAAGGAACTCAAGATCTGAGGCTATTCCCAACTTCACGTTGAACTCCTGGGGTGTAAAAGATATTTCAGTTATTACCTCCCTCAGCCAAGGAGGTCATGTGTTCGTCTGGGTTTGTTTCTCCACGAAACTTGGAGGAAGGATGTGGTGTTGGTCAGAAAAGAAGTTCCAGGGTTTTGTTTTGATTTTTCCAATGTGTGTTTAGGGGACTGATATTTATGAGTGTGTGTCATTTGGTGCAGCTACAATTAGAAATCTGGATCTGGTGAATTTAATGTGGTTCAATGTCTGTGCCACCGAGTGCCCTTCAGGTTCCATGCATGTTAGATAGTAAAGATATGCTGCATGTATCCACATATGTGAAAATAAACATATCCCTCCAATGCAACATGTGCAATAAGGTAGACTTCATTTGGTTTTCTAGGATTGTATTTTACTTTTTTTTAGCATTAAGCTCATTTTACTTTTATTTAAATGTCCTTATTGAGCTGACTACAGACCTTATGCATAAATGCATCCAACCATTCATTCCAAGTCTTTGAACAACTCAAATCAAAGAGTTACCTGCAGAGCTTCTTCCTCAAACTTGCACCAAAACCAACAACTCACTTCCCACACTGCAAAAAATGTCTCCCCACTGCAACGTCGTTGGAAACTAAATTAAAACCATTTCCAGCTTGTTCTTGTTGTGTTTTCTTGCAAATTGTGCAGCAGCAGCAGAAACCGTCAGTGTGAATGTGTGAATGAAAGTGATGTACTCTGACCCTGCGTGCGTCTTCTCAGCCAGGCGCGTGCCAACAAAACAGCTGTGAGTCTCCCTGCTCATCAGGGCAGTGCGTTCAAGTGCCCCTCGGAAAGTCCTGTTTCCCCGAATGTAGGACTTGTTTTCCGCCTTTGATGTGTTCATGTACTTTGAAGTGGGGAAAAAACATGGAGGCTCTAAACACAGCGTTTCCTATATGAGGTGTGACAGGAAGTCAAATTATTTTAAACTTATCCACGTTAAACATAAAAAACTTCTGAATGGCGTGGAAGTTGTGTTAAGCCTTTGAGAGATGGAAATGTAGTTTGCAAGAGAGAAAATTGTAAAATTTAACAAGTTGATGCTGCAGCTGAATGTAAAATGCTGTTAATTGGTTTATATATTGTTATTATTATTATTATATGATGATGCTAAAAGCTGATTGTAAAACTTTGTAAATTTGTTTATAAATGATGAGGTCAGCAACTTGGCAGCTCCTGTACCAACATCTTGGATGAGTTGTTCCAACTTGAGCTGGCAGTTCCTTGAATTCCCCCTATAGTCGGAAACTAATCTTTCCAGTTATCCCTAGAATGCACAATGAGGCCAAGATATCTTTATATCTAATTCTTTACTTGTCAAATTATATATTTGTAAATAGTCTGAGGAGTAGTTCAAATCTATGATGTACAAACTATGTGGATCATTTATTTACTTTATACATTTATCATGCAAGACTATATTCACTGCAAAAAACTACATCACACCATCAATGGAATCATGAACAATAGATTCAATACTCCAAATAATCGTCTGAGCACAATAAAGCCATGAAAATCATCTCACAGACAAACTCACACAGGCAAAGATCCATCCAGCACTTGTCTGTTGTTCCACCACCATGTTGTTCAAGCATAATGCTCGAGGACCAAATAAGCTTACACTGTTGCTCAAGTAAGAGGGATTAGTGCTTTTTAAAGGCTGCGTCTCCCCAAGCCACAGATTCACAGACCATTCATCATGCTCAGTGTCCATCTTTTATATTCTGCACTTACCTGCGTCCTCACATCGTCCCCTGTCTCTTCTGCTTTTGCTGGGTGGTGGGAGGACAGACGTCCAGGGAGAAGGAGCTCCTCTTCCCCTTGAAATCCCAGTTTAGCCACCACACCTAGAGGCCCTGCCCAGTCATGTGATCGCACTTTGCATGTCTGTGTGTGTGTGCTGTGTGTATGTGGTGGAGAAGGGAGGGGGGGTATTTACACAGGCATGAACATGGTAACCCGTGTGGAAAAACACATGGATGTTACATGATAGGAGTTAACCAGACAATTTGAGGGAAAGGCCTCTAATCCACATAAGCTTCTCATCCTCTCTGGGATAAATTAATGATGATTAGCTGCAAAACCATTATCAGACTTATTGAGATTTCTCTGCAAACAATGCAAATCATTCAAATCTGGATTTCTAACAAAAGAACCAAAAGTAGAGGTGATGGTGTTTAGTGGTGAACAAGCTAAAGGCTCAGTTATGTCCTCTGACTTATTGAGAATAGTCTGAATATTATGCAGCCACATGTTGACCTTTCACTTTTTGCACGAGTCTGTTTTTGGCTCCGGTGGAAAATCACACTCTCTTGCTGCTACTTGTCGCTATTTATCTTTCCAGCTTGTTGTGTCACAGCTGAATGAAACCACTTCACGTCCGGCCTCTCTGGGCTCTTCAGGTATTTCATTGTAAATCATAAAAGTTGAGGGAGGAGGGGGGTCATTAATTAATATATATCATTTACACACACACGACTATCATATTGTCACTAATTTCTTTTCAGGTCTATTTTAGAATTTAATTTTAAAAATCATTTCATATAGCCACTAGCATGACAGACTCTGTTGTTGGGTTTAAATCATTATAAATTAATTAATTAATTAAATTAAACAGAGTAAATTAAGAAACAAAAACTCCCTGTTATAAACACATGGACTTCACTCTGTTCTATTTTTACAGTTTAGTAGGAAGTTATTTACCTACGGCTTTGATTCGTAGAAGGATTTCCTTGCTTCTACATTTCGAGGTTAATCCTAAATACACTCCCCTGCAGACGAAATGTTTTGTGAAACATTAACGACCCACAGAAAGTCAAATTATTGTTATTTACTATGAGGTAATATCACACAAAGCTCCTGATTCATCCACACACAGTCCGAGGAGCAGTAACAGGCAGTTAAGTGGGAGTTGTAATCAAATTAAGCGCAGGGAACACATGTCCACACCGACTGTAATCCTGTAATCTCATTGTGAAGTCTGTCAGTGGCCGGCTGCAGGGAACACATTGTTGTGTGTGGCCGTCTATGGCCGTTAATGAACTTCTTTGGATGGCTAATGACAGAGGAACAGAAAGTCACACTATCCAGGATCAGCACTTAAATAGTGAAATGGAAGAGAGGACCATATTCTCCTGTTTGCCAGATCTGGGCCACGAGCAAGCCACAGCAATACTGCATTTCAACCAAAGGTGCCAAAAGTGGCCCGGATTTGTTTTGTGCCACTTGGGCCCACATCTAGTTGGTCCTGGTCACAAGTGAAGTGCCAGAGAGCTTTAACTCCCCTGCTGCACCCACTCGAGGACAGATTCCCCTCAGGCCTTCAGATTCCACCCTGGAACCCTGTGAGGAAACAAGTGGCGTGATACCGACAAGCTTTATTTTTCCTGTCAGAGGAAATCCAAACGCCAACAATATGATTTCATTTCCCAGCGTCATCCTGTGCTAATGTAAACATTCACACTCACGTAAACTCTATTCTTGACGTGTTGTGTAAACTCAGGAAGTTTTTACCCAGCAGCGTACAGACAGTTGATGCTGCTCATTCTGAATATTTATAGAGAGTTTAAAAATGTGATGCGCCCTAATGTGCTCCATGTTAGTTTCTCCAGATTCTAACAAAGGCACAAGAGGCTCTTCGACGTGCTACAGGCTGATTCTGACGTCTCACAGTCCAGAACAACGCTCCCAAATTCATCACCTGGCTTCTAATGAAATGTGCAGCAAAGTCACAGTCAGCTGCCAAGAATGTAACTGTGAAGTCATTCACACCGACCAAGGAAACGCTGTATATATAATTGTGTTTTTTATTTGAATACATTCTAACAGCAAACAATGAATCTTGTCAACATTTTCAAGTCATGTCCTCAAATCTTACGTCATTGTTAGAGTCAGATTTGTAAGATGGTTACTTCAAGGCTTCGTCTGCTGCTGTGCATTGCAAAGACCAATTTTAAACTAAAGGTAAATGATTATAAAGATATACAGGGAGAATAAAATCATAAAATCCAAGGAGAGAATAATGTGTTAAAGTTAGTGAAATCCCCAAAACAAATATACCGGCAGTGTATTGAAAGGGAAATGTGTAAAAATAGTAAAGTAACTAATATTAAAAAGATGTGCAAAATAGGTAAAACAAATATAGAATATAAATAAGTGGATAAATAAATTGCTGAAACTCAAATTCATCCATTTTATGCAAAGATCTTTGTGAATGTGTCAGCTCCCTGTCTGCAAGGCCTCCAGTAGTGTAATGTATCCAACTGTCCAGCAGGTGGCGTAAATTCACAAGAAAAAAACATGGGGCCACCTCAGTGTGGTCTCCACGTGAGCCAACCTGTTTCCTGTCACCTGTCACCCCGCCCCCTCCCCTTCATTCAACTTATTAGTAAAATATTAGTTTTACCCTTCATGTCATTATTATAATTAATTCAGTATCAACATATACAAAAAACATATGTGCAAAGAGATGGTAAGTTAAACAGAAGTAAGTAAGAATAGGGATTTTTATTTTGTGTTGAATGTTAAAGGGGAATCATAACCAATAATAACAACTTTATTTACACAGCACCTTTACAAACAGGGTTTACAAAGTGCAAAGCAGACTCAGGAGTTTACTGAGTTTTTCTCATCATGAACAATAAAACTTAAGAGTTTTCTATAATTTTTCTTTTAGATTCTGAACCTGAACCAACATGTTGGATGACAACCTGCAGGATTGTCACAGTGAAATAAGAGATATAGATTGAATGCATTGTATTTATGGGTTTAAACAGTAAATCTGCATTAATTTAGATCTAAACTCGCAGCTCTACGTCACTACTGGTGTATTTTGGACATGTGGTGTTCGGGCCATCTTGTCACCGCTTCTCTCCCGTGCCCAACCAACCGGAAGCGCGCATTGATTTCTCAATGGCGAGTGCAGGCTGCTTTAAAGAAGAAGAAGGAGGGCAACCAGGAAAAAGACAAACCCACTAATCTCTTATTAAATCATTAACAAACCACCAGCGGGATTATTTACACGGTTTTCACGCTCACTCCTGAAACTGAGGATTATTCTTTCTGGATATGGGATCTACCTTCCAGGTCCCCACCTGCTGGGCACCATGATGGTGGTGAGTATCTTCTAATCACTCAAACAACGATTAACAACCGTCTTCACATCTTTTCTTTATAAGAACAAGAAGAACACATCCCCTATGTTTATATTTATTGTCATTTTTCCATGTTTGATTGAATGCACCTCCGCTAATTATGCTCGTGATGTATCCTGCCTCATTTATTCCTCGACATTTTGTTTTAATCACGCAGAGACTATAGTCCCCTCTCCCTTTAATGAAACTAATATATTAATTTAACACCATTTACAGCTATGATGCACATTTTCCTCCATTTCCAAACAGATTAAATGAACAAAAATGTCGTGTTGATCTTAAATATCATCACCTCCACTCTCCTCCACCCTCTATTAGCAACAGGCCCTTTTTATTTTCGTGTTCTCTTCATGTGTGAAGCAGAAATCAGAGGTTTAATGAGGATATGACAGGAGGAGGAGGAGGAGAAGGAGGAGGAGAAGGAGGAGGTGTTCTTGTGTTTTTGGTGATCCAGATGCTGCCTGTATAGATTTAGCACATCTGGCACACCGGGCACGCCCAGACTCATTGAGAACCATCCAGAGGTTTACAGGTGGTTTTAAACCCCTGGTCCTCCTCTGCACTTTGAGTTTGTACACATTTCACTTCATGCAGAAGATGATTTAAGCTCCTGGAGCCACAGTTAGAGGACCCCTCGGTTGGAGCTCCACGGACCCCAGGCTGGAGCTGCGTCGCTCCCCCGGCTCGTGTGCGTGTTTGCGCGGATCGCCTCTCTCTGGTCTCGCCCCTGGGAGTCCTGCCGCCGGTGGAGGAGGAGGTGGTTGTGTGGGGAAACAAGCTCTTGTTGTCGGTCGGAGAAATGCGACAAGTGTCGGTGTGTGGGCTCCTGGAGGTAAACGCGGAGACGTGATCAACATGGCGACAGCTTCTGCTCTATTTTGAATCCGCCGACAATTAAGGTATCGTCTGATTTCTGATTAGCCTTTAATGTCCTGGGCTCGTATCTGTGTCTGTTACATTAATATCATGAGATATATTGTCTTAAATATCTGCCACCTTCAGTATATCACAGGTAGGAGATGGTAGAAGAGCGGTGAGACCAGAACAATCGATAATTATCGATGAATCTCACATTGTTATTCCTTTGAAGATTAAAGACAGATTTTTGGAAAGTGGAAGTTGTGGTTTCAAACTCCTTATGTCTAGACACAAGACATTTAATTAAAAGTATCCAGTATATAAATGCATATGGAACCTTTGTTTGATGAAAATGATATTGTGATAATGAAAGATATCGGTTTGCAGCCCAGCCCTATACTTAAAGTTCAATTAAAGACACACACATAAGCATGAATATCACAGATTAAACCGTTGTAATTGCAGATAAACGCATCCAACGTGTCTCATCGGGGAGATTTTCCATTTGTTGTCTCAGGCAAACGTTGTTGTCCGGGCTGAGCTTTAAGCACCATGGACAGCTACGGCCTTTTGACACCACGTCAGCTGACATTTCAGTCATTCAGAGGAAATCTGAGCAGCTGAGGTAACACACGCAGCAAATGCCCGGCCGGCCTCCACACAGAGATGTTGTATTGTCGTTGGGTCTTTTCAAATGGTCTGTGGCTCCATTTGTTTGTTTTCTGAAGCAGCTGCCCTCTTAAGCTTCAGTATCAGTGAAACATCTGCCCACGGAAACAAGAGAGCTTGTGTTTCCTTGCTTCAGGGCTCTGTAAACGAGGCATGGCCGGCTGCGGTGATGGGGATATATCGGGGACACGATATGGACCTAAAGGGCAAGTCTGTCAAGTCTGCCTCGTGAGAATAATCACATGATTGTAGCAACATTAAAATAGTTTGTGGTTGCTTTGATTGTTCCTCCTGAAATGAGGCTTCACTCGTCTGAATTACACAGAGTGGGTATTGTTCTGTGTTTTTATTGTGAAATTCTGTGGTATAACTTCCCCCCAGGCAGTATTTGTTTCCTGAGCTGCTGTGGAGGGAATTACCTGTGTTAACTTTTGGACATTGTGGGGATCCTAATGGTTAGTGTGGACAGGGCAAACCGTCAGAATAAAAACTATCAGGGCTTCTTAAAGGTCTAAAAAGTCGTAGTTTTAGGCTACGTGTCATTTTAGAGGTGGAATATCAGACATCCAAAGAGGTTGAGTAGTTTCTCAGTAGTAGTAGGTTGGAAATTTAGAATTCA